>NC_060138.1:144009417-144312447 GCF_021461385.2 Schistocerca piceifrons | reverse complement strand
AACGAAGCTCACCTCCACTAATCTAATTCACCTCACCGCCATCTCTTCCTGGGAATTTGTGGGAAAAGGACTCAGCCTGCACTGGGCTGGTGGGGAGAGGAAGGAGTGTGTTTAATTTATTTTGTAACAATTTATTTAGGGATGGAATATATTTATCACAGTGATACAAAACACATGCTCTGACATTCCACACACCATACAGACCTGCAAACTACTCCTAAATAATTCATGTATAGTGCTCTGCACATGCGCCTGATAATTGTAAACCGTCAAAATAACGCATTGCACAGCCTACAGACCTGCAAACCACTCGTAAATAATGCAATACATTTATATCCAGAGAGCCAAACAACTCCTAAACTGACAAAATAATAATCCATCTAAAAGACTCTGCAAACATGCTTGCTAATTGTCAACTCTCGAAAACATCCACCAGTCTTTTTTTAAACAATTGGAGGCAGCACCACCATCCAGTGTGTTTGCCACAAGGTACAGACTCCAACTGACCTCATACACACTACCACCACCAGAGGGTGCTGTCATCCATTCCGTGACATAATCCAAGATGGCACCCATGATGTCAGCTGATGATACAATTATCCAAGATGGCTGCAAACTGTGTGTTTACCACGATGTCTGGACCTAGTATACAGTACCACCAAAAGAGAGCGCTGTCGTCCGTTTCGTGATGTAATCCAAGATGGTGGAGGGAAATGACTATGCCTGTACTGGACATAAGTTTTTATTTTGCAGGCAGTGTCTCCACCATGAGATCTAGACTCCAACTGACCTAGTACAAAATACAGCCACTGAAGGGTGATGACATCCCTCCTATGACGTAATCCAAGATGGTGATCTGGAGGGGGAAAATGCATGAAAATGCCTCAGCCTGCGCTGGGCTGCTGGAGAGAGTAAGGAAGGAGTGTACTTTATTTATTTTGGAACAATTTATTTAGGGAATGGTTTTTAGAGATAGTATATTTATCACACTGATACAAAACACATGCTTAGGGTCACGCCACACAGCCCATAGACCAGTAAACTACACCTAAATAACGCTCTGCAGACATGCAAAGAACTCATAACTTACTGAAATAATTTCAGTTGTTGTTGTTGTCGTCTTCAGTCCTGAGACTGGTTTGATGCAGCTCTCCATGCTACTCTATTCTGTGCAAGCTTCTTCATCTCCCAGTACCTACTTCAACCTACATCCTTCTGAATCTGCTTAGTGTATTCATCTCTTGGTCTCCCTCTACGATTTTTGCCCTCCATGCTGCCCTCCAATGCTAAATTTGTGATCCCTTGATGCCTCGAAACGTGTCCTACCAACCGATCCCTTCTTCTAGTCAAGTTGTGCCACAAACTTCTCTTCTCCCCAATCCTATTCAATACCTCCTCATTAGTTACGTGATCTACCCACCTTATCTTCAGCATTCTTCTGTAGCACCACATTTCGAAAGCTTCTATTCTCTTCTTGTCCAAACTATTTATCGTCCATGTTTCACTTCCATACATGGCTACACTCCATACGAATACTTTCAGAAATGACTTCCTGACACTTAAATCAATACTGGATGTTAACAAATTTCTCTTCTTCAGAAACGCTTTCCTTGCCATTGCCAGCCTGCATTTTATATCCCCTCTACTTCGACCATCATCAGTTATTTTGCTCCCCAAATAGCAAAACTCCTTTACTACTTTAAGTGCCTCATTTCCTAATCTAATTCCCTCAGCATCACCTGACTTAATTAGACTACATTCCATTATCCTTGTTTTGCTTTTGTTGATGTTCATCTTATATCCTCCTTTCAAGACACTGTCCATTCCATTCAACTGCTCTTGCAAGTCCTTTGCTGTCTCTGACAGAATTACAATGTCATCGGCGAACCTCAAAGTTTTTATTTCTTCTCCATGAATTTTAATACCTACTCCGAATTTTTCTTTTGTTTCCTTTATTGCTTGCTCAATATACAGATTGAACAACATCGGGGAGAGGCTACATCCCTGTCTTACTCCCTTCCCAACCACTGCTTCCCTTTCATGTCCCTCGACTCTTATAACTGCCATCTGGTTTCTGTACAAATTGTAAATAGCCTTTCGCTCCCTGTATTTTACCCCTGCCACCTTTAGAATTTGAAAGAGAGTATTCCAGTCAACATTGTCAAAAGCTTTCTCTAAGTCTACAAATGCTAGAAACGTAGGTTTGCCTTTCCTTAATCTTTCTTCTAAGATAAGTCGTATGGTCGGTATTGCCTCACGTGTTCCAGTGTTTCTACGGAATCCAAACTGATCTTCCCCGAGGTTGGCTTCTACTAGTTTTTCCATTCGTCTGTAAAGAATTCGTGTTAGTATTTTGCAGCTGTGACTTATTAAGCTGATAGTTCGGTAATTTTCACATCTGTCAACACCTGCTTTCTTTGGGATTGGAATTATTATATTCTTCTTGAAGTCTGAGGGTATTTCGCCTGTTTCATACATCTTGCTCACCAGATGGTAGAGTTTTGTCAGGACTGGCTCTCCCACGGCCGTCAGTAGTTCCAATGGAATATTGTCTACTCCGGGGGCCTTGTTTCGACTCAGGTCTTTCAGTGCTCTGTCAAACTCTTCACGCAGTATCTTATCTCCCATTTCGTCTTCATCTACATCCTCTTCCATTTCCATAATATTGTCCTCAAGTACTCTTGATATTCATACAAGTGGTTCTCTTCTCTCCAAAGATCTCTTTAATTTTCCTGCAGGCAGTATCTATCTTACCCCTAGAGAGACAAGCCTCTACATCCTTACACTTGTCCTCTAGCCATCCCTGCTTAGCCATTTTGCACTTCCTGTCGATCTCATTTTTGAGACGTTTGTATTCCTTTTTGCCTGCTTCATTTACTGCATTTTTATATATTCTCCTTTCATCAATTAAATTCAATATTTCTTCTGTTACCCAAGGATTTCTACTAGCCCTCGTCTTTTTACCTACTTGATCGTCTGCTGCTTTCACTACTTCATCCCTCAGAGCTACCCATTCTTCTTCTACTGTATTTCTTTCCCCCATTCCTGTCAATTGTTCCCTTATGCTCTCCCTGAAACTCTCTACAACCTCTGGTTCTTTCAGTTTATCCAGGTCCCATCTCCTTAAATTCCCACCTTTTTGCAGCTTCTTCAGTTTCAATCTGCAGTTCATAACCAATAGATTGTGGTCAGAGTCCACATCTGCCCCTGGAAATGTCTTACAATTTAAAACCTGGTTCCTAAATCTCTGTCTTACCATTATATAATCTATCTGATACCTTTTAGTATCTCCAGGATTCTACCATGTATACAACCTTCTTTTATGATTCTTGAACCAAGTGTTAGCCATGATTAAGTTATGCTCTGTGCAAAATTCTACCAGACGGCTTCCTCTTTAATTTCTTCCCCCCAATCCATATTCACCTACTATGTTTCCTTCTCTCCCTTTTCCTACTGACGAATTCCAGTCACCCATGACTATTAAATTTTCGTCTCCCTTCACTACCTGAATAATTTCTTTTATCTCGTCATACATTTCATCTATTTCTTCATCATCTGCAGAGCTAGTTGGCATATAAAGACCTGAAAACTGCTCCTAAATAATGCAGCACAGTGATTCATAGACACGCTCCGTACTCGTAAACTGTCCAAATAGTGCATAGCACAGGATATATATCCACTCACAAAATAATGCAATCAACATTCCCAAGCAGCATCCACCGCCCCCTGTCCACCAGCGCACAAAGGAGGCTGCAGTCCCACGACGTGACGTGGCAGTCACCTGTCAAACTACATACAGGCGCCCTAAAACATGAGGTGGCAAAATCCCTTTCATACCTGATACCTGAGAAATTCCATTCGAAATACGTGTTCACCAGCCACCGATGCTGACACGACCAGGCAGGAGTGCACATACTCCAGGGGCATGCGCGCCATCACAGCCACGAGCCGCCGCCAGATGCAGGTGGAAGTTGCCTCTATTTTAGAGTTTACAGTCAGTGTTATATTGATGTCACAGAACTCCAAGGCGCGCTCATACTGGTCTCATGCGCAAGACGCCTCTGGAAAGCACATGTCTTTACCGTTGATGATAGAGTAGCACAGAGCGCATTGTTCCTACCTGGACATGAGAGACACGTCTAACAATGCTTAACTGCCCAGCGTGACTGACGCAATGCCTCGAAGGGCGCGCACGTAGCTACAAACAATCGGAAGCGCATCTAACCAGGTTCTCACTCTTATGCTGATGTCACATGGCTAAGTAAAATCAGAAGCGAGTCGACCTCTCGGAAATAGTTAACACTCGCTTTCTTGATGTCTCAGCATATCTGCACGGAAATTCTTGCCCTAACAGGACCTGTTTACGACAATAGCGCAGAATAACATCGAATACAGTCTTCCCCACAGGCCTAACGTGGTACCCCAACCATCATGTGTTACCCTTCCTGCGTTCAATACACACGAATGTTCCCTCCGCTATGTAGAGGCTCCTCAATCCCAGCAGTAAAGAATGTGTTGTGAATGAATCAAGCATTATGATTAGCTCTTATCAAATTTACCCTCCGAATTACTGATGCAACCAGCGTGCAACACCATCTGCCTTTTCTTTCTTTCCGCAGACTAGACTTTCAGCGGGAAAAAAAACTACTTTACACAGGTAGTCATGTTGCATCGACTATAAAGCCCTGCAAAGTATCATACATAAAATCAAAAACGGAAATATTCGTACTCAATTACACTGCTCTCCCACCGAGGACTTGAGCTGGAATATTAAGACGTGAAACTGATTTCCGACCCATCAATATACCACCGCATACCGTGCTGATGTACACTACTGGCCACTAAAATTGCTACACCACGAAGATGATGTGCTACAGACGCGAAATTTAACCGACAGGAAGAAGATGCTGTGATATGCAAATGATTAGCTTTTCAGAGCATTCACACAAGGTTGGCGCCGTTGGTGACACCTACAACGTGCTGACATGAGGAAAGTTTCCAACCGATTTCTCATACACAAACAGGAGTTGACCGGCGTTGCTGGTGAAACGTTGTTGTGATACCTCGTGTAAGGAGGAGAAATGCGTACCATCACGTTTCCGAGTTTGTTAAAGGTCGGACTGTAGCCTATCGCGATTGCGGTTTATCGTATCGCGACATTGCTGCTCGCGTTGGTATAGATCCAATGACTGTTAGCAGAATATGGAATCGGTGGGTTCAGGAGGGTAATACGGAACGCCTTGCTGGATCCCAACGGCCTCATATCACTAGCAGTCGAGATGACAGGCATCTTATCCGCATGGCTGTAACGGATGGTGCAGCCACGTCTCGATCTCTGAGTCAGCAGATGGGGACGTTTGCCAGACACCAACCATCTGCATGAACAATTCGACGACGTTTGCAGCTGCATGGACTATCAGCTCGGAGACCATGGCTGCGGTTACCGTTACGCTGCATCACAGACAGGAGCGTCTCCGATGGTGTACTCAACGACAAACCTGGGTGCACAAATGGCAAAACATCATTTTTTGAGGATGAATTCAGGTTCTGTTTACAGCATCATGATGGTCGCATCCGTGTTTGGCAACATCAGGTGAACGCACAATGGAAGCGTGTTTTCGTTATCGCCATACCGGCGTATCACCTGACGTGATGGTATGGGGTGCCATTAGTTACACATCTCGGTCACCTCTTGTTCGCATTGACAGCACCTTGAACAGTGGACGTTAAATTTCAGATGCGTTACGACCCGTGCCTCTACCTTTCATTCGATCCTTGCGAAACCCCACATTTCAGCAGGATAATTCACGACCGCATGTTGCAGGTCCTGTGCGGGCCTTTCTGGTTACAGAAAAAGTTCGACTGCTGCCCTGGCGAGCACATTCTCCAGATATCTCACTAATTGAAAACGTCTGGTCAATGGTGGACGAGCAGCTGGCTCGTCACAATACGCCAGTCACTACTCTTGATGAACTGTGGTATCGTGTTGAAGCAGCATGGAGAGCTGTACCAGTACACGCCATCCAAGCTCTGTTTGACTCAATGCCCAGGCGTATCAAGGCCGTTATTATGGCCAGAGGTGGTTGTTCTGGGTACTGATTTCTCAGGATCTATGCACCCAAATTACGGGAAAATGTAATCACATGTCAGTTCTAGAAGAATATTTTTGTCCAATGAATACACGTTTATCATCTGCATTTCTTCTTGGTGTAGCAATTTTAATGGCCAGTAGTGTATGTCACAGTGGATCAACAATGGGATGATGTGTGGAGATGATAGACAGTATAACCTATTCCACAAGTCTGCCGTCATTCACTTGCCTTAGTACGCTTAAACTACCAAGAAATTACGGAATAGATCTTCCGCGCGATGGCAACGTTTCGGCCGCAACGCGCGAAGGTAACAAATCACGACACGATTTTTTTTTCTACTGTGAAAACCAAGAAATAATGCGCACAGCAGAGGCAGGAAACATGGAAAATCTGACAGTGAACACAACACATTCTGTCATCATACCTTAGCCATCCTCTGTTTCGTCGCTGCCGCGCTGTGTGATACTCACTTTTGCTCACAGGGCTCAGATTAACAGCGATGCTAATGGACCATAAACATGGAGGTCCTCGTGACACGCAACGATGCCCACCTTTTTTGAGAGCAGTCCACCTGCGACTCTGAGTTCTACCGTGGCAGATGAATAAATTCCGCCGAATGGAAATTTACTGCTGTGTCCAGCCATTTTCCACTGTTTCCCGATTTACAACCCAGACCGGCCGAGTAATGTCCTTTACTGTCCATCTAAATCAACTTGCTCGCGCGGAGCAAGCTCTCACAAAAGTTTTTACTTCTGCCCTTGTTTTTTATTTGCTTATTCCACTTGGTGTATGTGTCTCTCTGAATCTAATCTGGCAGTTATCATCAACAGTTTATCGTCCATTGATTTGTGTCATACACTGAACGTAAAAAAGCAAAGAACAGTGAAGCAAAATGTTCGCACATTGGTAACGTCATTCGTATGTGGGGAGTCGTTAACGTTCCATGCTCAACGGTTGAGAACACTATGTCACCCGGTACTTTGTTAAACAACGTATTTCCGTGCACAACATGGTATCCAGTTCCAACGAAGTCATCGTCAACTATGTGTTAGAGAGAATAGTGATAATTTGGATCTAAAAATAAACTAATATCAAGTTGTCGCTGTCTTCAGTCTACTCTGTGCTAGCCAACTCATCTCTGCTCAACAACTGCAAACTACGTCCAATTGAACACATTTACTGTAGTCAAGCTTTGGTCTGTCTCTACAATTTTTAACCCACTCACTGCCATTCATTAACAAATTGTAAATTCCTTGATCCTTTCAACTTCGGCTATCATCACCTTTTTACGTGCCCAAAAATCAGAACATTATCACCACTTTTTTTGTTTCATTTACTAATCTAATTCACTGAGCGTAGCGTGGTTTGATTCAACTACATTCAGGTAGCCTTCTTTTGCTGGTTTTTATGCTGCAGGCTTAAGGTTACAATAGAGTTCTGTTGTGGGTTGTTTAACCATGAGCTTTTAATTTTTGTTTTATTAAACAACAATGTAAAACAGAGTGCATATCAATACAGTGAATCCTTGCACTCAACCTCTTGCAATAATTAACTTCTCATATCAAGTGACATACGAAAACGAAACGGTTATTCGTCCCAGACTAATAAAATAATGTTGTCTCCAAAGTGGACAATATACAGCAAAATCTCATCCTAAGACAGATCGATACGTTATACAGATAAGAAAATATTGCTTTTGTAACAGATGGCTTCACAAGAGGGTAACAAAATAAAAATCAAAACATCAACGCGCACAATGGTTCTCAACAAATGTCCACAGTCCACTGCTATAAAAACCTCCACCGTATCTCAGAGAGGCAACAGGACAATACAATGTACATGGATATACAACCTACAGTAGTATCTTCTAGGAATATGCACAAATAAGCAACAGGTGCAATGACTTAGCACTAATTAACAATGTCTGACAACGCTTTGCCATGTTTCCAGTTACAAAACGATAATGGTACACTGAGATAACACCTGGACCACCTCATGAAACTCTTCCTCTCTGAACTTCTTCACATCAACGAACAGTATCTGGTCGATTTCAGCAACTTTTGATGGTCGAAACTCTGAGAACTACGAGTGCTCATCAGATGGAATTGCGACGCACACAAAAGCACACAAATACCTTCTGCTACCACGCATTGACGATGTCCGCTTTACAGTCGACCACACCCACTGCTGCTACTTCCACGCTGCTCCCGGCTCCACAGCACCCTGATTTCCCAGGGCCTGATTTCCTTGGTGGCTGTCGGAAAGCCCTCACTGACTGCCACACAGACTAGCCACGTCGAAGAGGAACGAGTATGGTCGGCGTGTCGTACGAGGCCCCAGCACCACACCATGATTTTTGTCTGACCTTCGGCGATGGTTCAAAATGATATGTACGTTTCAGTTCCATAGCTCTGACTGCCTGCCAGAGGAGTCTTGACAAGGCATTGCCTCGGCCAGCCCATAGCTATGCACCCTTTGGTGAGACTAGATAGCGTGACATACGGTAGCGCGACTGGCTGGTTGGTCGGGAGATGAACGTGCCACAAAGTTGGTCGCCAACTCCACCTCACAAGTAGGAGCGGCAGCCACTGTAGAAGCGCTACAGTAATAGTAAATATGTCAAGTACGAGAAGAATAAGACCTGTGCCTCCCACGGAAGCACCAAATAAATACACAATACAGCGATCATTTAAGAGCGGATCTTCTCTGGCACTCCTACTCCTCATGGACAGCAACCAGCCAGACAGTCCATGTCACACCCTTGAGGAGAGATTCACAGGCATTTAGACAGGGACATACAATCACAGCTACTGATGCAAGCTCGCAAATTATTCCTTCTGTACAATAATTCTTGCTACTCCTTAGATCAAACTGTATCAGGCATGAGGCTAAACATTTGCAATATTTCCCAGTCACGCCATTTCCTTACATACCCTATGACATTCAGACCTGCACTTCAGTTTCTGTACAATATGTGGGTAGCTTTTGCGCCCCATATGTTATCGGTGCTACCTCCAGAATTTGAAAAAATATCTTGTCAACCTTATCTAAACATTTTATTAAATATAAAAATGATATAAATGTAAGCGTTTCCGTTAGTTTATCTTATGTGATGAGTCCGGTTCCTATAAAGTTTTTCGCTCACTGTATTTTATTCACACTGCCTTAAATGTTTCAATGAGTGTGTGCAAGTCATGATTGTCAAAAGCTCTCTCTAAATCAAAATCTGCTATAAACTTAAGTTTGCCTTCCTTGGACCTATCTTCTAGAATGGTTCTTAGGGTCAGTACCACCTCACGTACTCTTACGTACTATCTTAACTATATTTCTTTCAGGTATTTGGCAGCAGAAGAATGCTACCAAACTATAACAAGTTCCTTCCAAGTCTAGCAGAATTATACAAGAAGTACTGACCGCGTTTATCTACAAACCATCTCTTTACTTATTACGCTGTTGGTTGAACAGAAAAAGATTTAGAACAAGCAAAGAAATTTTCTACCAAAGGGCATTTTTCCAACTGTGAAGTCGCAGGAGCATTACTTTCCGTGAGTGGCTCATTGCAGTTTTCGTTGGCTAGACACCATGCGGCAAAACTGCCTAGAATCCCACTGCCTCCCGGCTTCCATCGCAACACACTCGTTACATGTGCAGTGCTGCGGCGGATCTGCACCATCTGCGCGTCACAGTTCAAACACAAATGCGCCTATGGGAGCAAGCTGTCTCGACGAGGGGGGGGGGGGGGTGGGAGGGGGTGGAAGAGGTGCCGTCACACCTTGAACGACGCACCTTAAGTCACTGACATTGGCTTTTCTCATTTCCAGAGTACCGTAGGGAGATCTAATTGTAATGAAGATATCGGTTACTCCAAAACTTTTTACGCAGAAAACGTGCGCAGATGACTGCACTTTTTTGTCAGGAAATCATGTAACTCTGATAAAATATAAGTTAAACCCCCTGTACGTGAATTGTCTGCCCAATAGAATGTCAATCCTAAGGGCCCGGGTTCAATTCCCGGCTGAGTCGGAGATTTTCTCCGCTCAGGGACAGGGTTTTATCTTGTGTTAATTCTCATTATTTCATCCCCATCGACGCGCAAGTCGCTGAAGTGGCGTCAAATCGAAAGACTTGACCCGGCGAACGGTCTACCCGACGGGAGGCCCTAGTGACACGACATTTTTTTATCTCTTTCAGACATCGTCTGTTTTCGGAATTTTACATCCATTTACGTTAGCCAGGTTTAAAGGAGGAGGAAAACCATTTACGATAAATCGCGTTGCAAAGTGGAATGATTGCAAAACAGAAAAGTAATTGTTCTGTGGGTGATATACCGCATTTACCTACAATGACTATAATTATTAAGCAAAAGTGTTTATGTCGAACACATTCAGTACTTACCGCACAGGCTTCTATTCCAGCTAAGGTCGTTTTAAAAACTGCCAGACTGCGCCAGAAAACAAGCACCTACGATGACGTAGGAAGCCCGTGCTCCGTGTTTGTCGCATTTCTGTAAGAAATTTTGTGCATACTCGTGATTCACGTGACCATGTGCAGCACTGCGGCATGTTGTTCATAGGGGATTTATGATGTTATGGTGTTATTATGTTTTATCACGTGCTACCAAGATAAGGAATGCTAAATAAGGAGGCAGTAGTTGGCGTAATAAACATTTATGAACTGGACTGTACGGCTCGAAGTACCGTAATATTTCGTTTTGTGGTGAGCTTAACGTAGATGTTTTTTGTACTCTGCAGTACTGTTATGTAGAATACCCAAACAGGTTTACATTTATACAGAACTGCAAAGAGCTAGTAAGAAGGAGTTTTTCTTATAAAAATAAAAAGTTTAGTTACTTATATACACGAGACGTAAGGACAATAAGCTATTTCATGACTATTTCAGATTGTATAAAAAACTAACTAGGCTATCTGTGAAGCTAAGAAACTGCACAACTGGCAGGTTACATTCGGCTCTAGGAATAAATATGAAACTATGTGGAGAGTTACAATGACAATGTGCTAGCACTCTTTAATTTACCAAAGAAGGGAACCAGACGTGTTTAAACATGCCTTGTGATGGCAAAAACATTTTATTTCGTGGAAGGTAGATTTGTACAATTCTGCTAAAGCTGTCAATGTATTTGAAACAAAGTATTTCGTTAAATACTACTGTCGAAATTTCCCGGCTTAGTCACCTTCAAGTGAACATTTACATATGTTAGTACGAGTCAGGTACCCTCCGTTCGCCTAAAGTGATCGGCAACCGTCGGACAATGAAGCATCATGGATTGCCCATACTCGCAGGGCGTTGCCTCCACCCCAGACTGCGTCGATCATAACAAGGACGACAGACGGGAGGAGAAACGCCACCAGAGAACCTCCCAGCCGGCAACACACGTCCTTCGCCGTGTCAAGTGTGCGGAACTAGACTGGTACGAATTCCTCCGCGCTCCGGCTATACAAGACGGCGCAGGTCAACATAGCGGATACTATACACCGCGCCTCCATCATGATAATTTTTACGTGTTTCGTCTCACATCACTATTACATAATGGCATGATTCACGATCAAGAGTGACTGTATTTTAGCTGTAAGGTAAAATTGTCAAACGAGTTTTAAAAACCATAAGTATTTTCATCTATGTGTATTTTACAAATCATCATTTATTGTCACTTGTTGTTATGTAAATATCATCATTATCGTACACTTACTTATTTTTTACAAAACCATCTGTTATTGTCAGATTTTATACGTTTTAACCATTGTGGGGAACTGAAATAAGAAAAAAAGGCAGCATTTCGTCTACTGGAGCTCTGGACAATTCATGCGTAGCCCATCAGCCAGAACCTGGTCAGAATGCACCGGAACCGGGCCTGTGTCTTCCAGGCGATATCCCAAGACGCACCTGTCGGCCAACTTCGCCGAAAATTCAACCTCCGTCGTTATGAATTACCAGTGGCGCAGTCTTCATGTCCCATTACGTTTATTAATTGTGTGCTCGAGGCATATGCCTGTTAGTGTTTGAGAAGTTTCATTATTTTTTATTGAGAAGAGTTTTCCTTTATTAAATGTGTCTACTCAAGTATCTCCCTTTTAGTGATACAGCAGTGGCGATGAGGTACTTGGACCCAGGTGGTCACGTGTGTTTTCTTTCTGTTCCTTATTTTCCCAGGTCACCTGATATTCGGTTTCTTTTTCTTGTTTCTCCATGGCCGAACAGGCAGTATCCGAGCCCCTTGACATGACGCCAAAAATGTTGCTCTTTCTGCGACATATGCAGAGGTTCATGCAACCGTTGGTCGCCAAGGCAACGAATTTCACAACAGTCCGCCGATAGCTCTCAACACCCTCCTCGGCTGGACCTCACGACTGAACGCTTTCGCGGTACACTCCGCCTTTTTCCACTTTTGACAAGAAAGTCGAACCTTAGACGAACTACGCGGCACGCCTTGAGCAGCGTTTTCTGGCGTATTGTATCTCGATTGATGCGCATCGTAGGGCGTATCTCCTATGTTGGATCAGATGTATCGCCTTTTTCGGCAATTGAAACCTGAATTACAACCACATCCTCTATCATAAGGGGAATCAAAATTTTGCTTTCAAGGACATATTGCCTCGCAGTTACACCTGCCTGCAGTACGTTAAAAATTTTTCAGCTGCCATCAACAACAGGATCTTTCTTGGGAATGCTAATTTCGGTGTTCCAATGAAGCCTGTAAACAGTCTTACGGCACTTCACTCGTTTGGGACACGATCCTGGTACACAGGCCCAATGAGGGGCTTTGCACAGACTTAATGAAACTGAAAGCCCCCATGTTAGACGCTTGTTTTCAGATCATTCGAGAGTTTGGACAGTTTATCCGTGCACCACCTTCCATACAAGATCCTTCTTCTATCTATACAGCCCACCCTACCCACTACTATCCAGCTTACATCAGCCAATCGGAAAGCAGAAATTCCCTGCCAGCTCTCCCAACAGTTGCTCTCCTGCGTTAACAGTTTCATAAAGCATCCTCGACACCATTGCAGGTTTCACTGTGCCAAATGTGACTCCTGCAGAAAGATGGCTTACAAAGCGGAGGTTCATTAGGCCTCCACCAAGATCCTCCTGCATCGGGCTCAAGTGGCCACTTTCCCGACAGAGGAATTGGTTATGGTGGACCAGAGGATCTTCACCTCTGCGCAATTCTTCATGTCAAGGATCGACAAATGCCCCTCCATGTGCAACTCAGTGATCATCCTGTCGACTTCCAGGTGGACACCGGTTCAAGCACCTCCATAATCGTGTGAAATACCAACTGTCGCTTGGGATTTCCTCCACTACAGCCATTATTCCAGCAGCTCTGCAACTACAGGAATGACATAGTGGCGGTTAAATCACAGTTTACGTCACTCTTCCAACGTGGGATCACGACATGTGAAGGGCGCCTGCTTGTCGTTGGTACCGCATGGGATACTAACATGTTAAAACTTGACCTCTTCGCCGTTTTGACACTGATAGTGCACGATTCGACCAGTAGCGTCCAGCCAGGAGCTAACAATTCTTACTTCACAACACTTTTCACGAGACGTATCACTCAATATTTGAGCCTTCTACTATAGTCACTGTGGTACTTGAAGCATATATCACCCTTCTTCTAACGGCCATGCTCCGCTTTTTCAAGGCCGCAACATCACATTCACCCTGAGGGACAGGTTATGAGTGGAGCTGCAACATTTACAAGACTCCAGTACCTCGACAGCTGTTTCCAGTAGTCAGAGAGCAACACCTATTGGGCTGGTTGACAAAACGGACGGCTCCCGCAGCAGGTGTGCTGATTTCAAGAACACAATTAACTCACAATCCTTTGTGAATGCTTACCAGGTGGACGGAACTCTTACTCGACTGACTGGGGGCGAGAACTTCGATAATACTTATCTGAAGGACGCATATCTACAGCTTATGCTATATCGGGCAGGTAATGAACTCACCTTTTGGTATCTTCCTCCACAAACACCTCCCACTTTGGAATTGCGAGCGCCCCAGCAACATCTGGAACACCTTATGTGAGACGTGATGGACATAGCCAAATGCCTCGATGACATCACCATTGTGGGACAGTCCACACAAGACCGGGCTGATAATCTAGAACTCTTTTCTCCATCCTCCACGCTGCAAATCTACACTGTAATTTGGAGAAGTGCTTGTTTTTCACTCTGCAAGTGGAATATCTGAGGGCATACACTAAGCACTTCAGGAATCCGGCCAATGCCACAATATGTCCAGGCTGCTGGATTTACAACAACCAACGAATGTGAAGTAACTTCATATTCGACCAACTGAATCAGTATCGCAGTTAATTCCCCATACTGCAAATATCGCTACACTGCCACTTATGCAACATCGTGGCATGAACTTGGGACATGACTTGGACCCCACTTTCCAGGCCCTTAAGTGGGCACTGTTTCAGCCCACTTGTGTGATGGCTTACGGTCCGTTATTTCTGTTGGTCATCGCGTCAAACACATCCGATTATCGTGCAGGAGCCGTCTTCTCGCATGTAGTCTAAGAGGCTGAACGACTGATCACCTTCATCTTGAAGACATTGACATCAGCTCAGAGCAAATATGGAAAAATAGAAAAAGAAGCCACAACCATTGTCTCTGCTTTAAAAACATTCCATAACTATGTCTCTATCATCATTTTACCCTACTCACGAATCACAACGATCCTGCCGCTATTTCGCGCTGATGCGAACATTCTCACAAAATCATCTCGCCAAAAGTGAGCTCTCTCGCCAGTTATTCCTACGAAATTCAGTACAGTTCATCAATTCACCATACCAACACTGATCTACTCTCATGGTTGCCCAGTGGGTCAGGACTCCTCCTTTTATTCCAGTCGGGAAGTCTGTGGCCACTTAGATACTGAAGACAAATCAGCTCTCACCTCATTCCCTATCCATGCTAAACTCGTTGCCCGGCGATCTGTGGAAGACCTGATTCTTTGCAAACTTTACGTTCTGATCCTATGAGGATGGCCATTGGAACGACAACAGTCAATCATCAAAAATGGGTCAAATGGCTCTGAGCACTATGGGACTTAACTTCTAGAACTTACAACTACTTAAACCTAACTAACCTAAGGACATCACACACATCCAGGCCCGAAGCAGGATTCGAACCTGCAACTGTGGCATTCGCGCGGTTCCAGACTGTAGTGCCTAGAACCGCTCGGCCACCCCGGCCGGCTAGTCAGTCATCCCAGACATTCAAGGTTGTTGGCATTGCTGGCATGAATTCGCTGCCCTCAGTGGTGTTGTTCCAGTCGAAAATGGCCTGACTCAAGTGGTCATTCCATCCTCTCTCAACGCCATGTTCTACACCTGATTTACCAAGGTCACTGGCAACATGAATATTAGAAAGGGGTAGACAGTGACACTGCTGTCTTGGTGGCCACCTGCACACCTTGCCAAAGGAAACAAGCAGCCTCACCAATTCACTATTCTCCAGAGACATCCACACTGCAGTCACGAATCCACTTGGATTTTATGGGCTTATTTTTTGGGCATCTGTGGTTCATTGTGGTCAACGCCAGATCTGGTTTTCCATACAGCTCATACATGTCTACCTTGTTATCTCAGCATGTGGTTCAAGCCATGATCCGCATCTTCACAACTGAGGATATGTCAGAAACAGTGTTTACAGAAAATGGGACTCGAATTATTTTCCCGAAGTACACGCCAGTTAGCACATACTGTGGAATTGCTGCTATCCAAACAGTTCATTTCCATCTGACGTCCAGGCGGAGCGTTTTCTTCGAAGCTCAGCTATCGGAGTTTCACTATCACTGCTCTCTGACGATGCACTCACTACCCTTTTGGCTTCCTATCGATCGACACCACAGGAGCTGACCAGTACAGCTGAAAGGCTCCATGGATAGCTGCAGCGATCCTCCACCTACAGCAGCTGAAGGAGCCACCATCACGAGGTCGTCCACACTGTTTACCCATCCATGGTGATATCTGGGTTCTGATAGGTTCCCAAGAAGGCTACCGTTGGACTGTGGCAGTAGTCATGCACTTTTTGGGACAGGTGATGATCAGAGTACAACTCCCAGATTGTTCAAACTGTCACAAACATCTGAACCAAGCCTGTCCCGGGAAAGTACCGTTGGAAATCGACACAGACCGTCTTCTCTTGTTCCAGTTTCATCTGCAAAGCAGTGGGACGCTGTTGCCCAGGCACCACCTCCAGCGACTCCTCTCGTATTCCCCTGTGGAGAGTGGTCTTCCAGCACCTACCCCAGGCCATCACCAATGGATGTTGACCGGAGTGTTCAGGAACCACACGCGCATGGAGGCTCTGCTGGTGACATGGAAACTGAAGGGGAATACACAGTCAACTTCCATCTCCCTCATCCTCTTGTGTGTGGGAGGGATGCCATGACCTGCCATTCGCCTAAAAGGATCAGCAACCCCTTAGACACTAAAGCGTATGTACAGAAGGTTGCCTTCTGGGTTCTGACGATCACAACAAGGACGAGCACCACCAGAAGTCATCCATACCAGGGATCTGTTTCCTCCGCCATTTCATGAATGCGGGACTGAATCGGCACGAATTCGTCCATGCACCGGCTATGTGTTCACGCCACCGGAGGTCTCGGGCAATTGATGCGGTGCCTCTCACCAGCCCATCAGTCAGAGCCCAGTCAAAAACCACCACAGCAGTACCTACGACTTTCCAGCGATATCGCGAGATTTACCTATTGGCCAGTTACTGCAAACGATCAGCCACTGTCGTTAGGGGTTATTAGTGGCATAGGTAGCACTTGTGGCCTAGGGATCAGTGTCGCCTAGCCCGTCGAGCGAGCAGGTTGTCGTTAACTTCCGCCTGTGCCGCTGTGCCGCTTGTGTCGAAGCTACTCAGTCTTGTTGGTGTATCGGCCGGAGTCACATCGTAGGTGCGTAGCGGAGTTTGTTGTCGTTTTCCTCTTGGCGGCGGTGTTTCCTGTCCGCGCTATGGTGTCTGTCGAATCTCCTAAATCTGTTCCTCGTCGAGCTACTGTTCGTTTCAGTTTTGACAAGAGTACGCGTCGTGTTCAACGTGGCTCCTTAGAAATTCACGTTTGGTTGGCTTATGTTATCCGTGTTACACCTGATCGGGTATATACTGCTTACTTTGATTCTGATTTGTATGCATTCTTTGTGAAGTTTTATGAGCCCATTCAAGTAGAAAGACTTCTCTCTCGGGTTGGTTCTAAAGTGTTGTTTACACATCGCTATGGTTCTGTTAGTCAAATGCTCCTTGAAAATGCGGCACGCGATTATGCTCCGATTAGAATTTATAACCTTCCTCCTGAAGTGGACGATTCATTTCTTAAACAGCATTGCTTCCATTTGGAATCATACGGCATATTCGATGGGAACGCTGGTCAGCACAACATCGCTTCCAGTGTTTGGACTGTGGACATGTGCGTTAAAAAGGATATTCCTTCCCACTTAACTGTTTGTGGTTACCGCATCCATGTTACATATACACGGCAAGAAGGAACTTGTTTTCTCTGTAACGAAAGCGGTCATCTCAGAGCTGACTGCCCGCGCCGTACTACTGTTCTGACGTCGTCTTACCAAAACCGTCTTCCTTTAACGTTAGCGGACATAGTAACTTCGCAGTCAGCTGTCAGTCAGTCTCCAGCTTTAAGCGATGTAGGGGCAACATTACCCCCTACTCCTCGCGAATTTCTACCGTAACCGACGCGTACCAGTGCGGCTTCTGTCCACGAGGGGACGACGGCTCCTGCAGCGCACGTCAAACGGTGGCGGACTGAGGACGGTACAGATTTCGAGGACGCCCCACTCCAGTCTCGTTCTTCTGACACGGCGTTGACAGAGGGTGCATCTTCTGGCGGTAATGCGTTGTCTACTGATGTTAATTGTGATTCCAGTACTACCAGAGAGGATGCAGCTGCTTCTGTAGATGTTGATATGTGCGTTCAATCTGCGTCCCCCACTTCACCCGTCGACGTGACGGTTCCCGTGGGTTCCGTTGTTCCCGCAGAGACGTCGCCTGCTAGCCAGCCTTTACAGTGTTCCAGTGCAGTACCACCCCTCCTCCTCCACGCTGAGATGGTCGAGCAACAGGATTCTACGCGTTCTCTTCCTGATGTTCAGGAGATGCCACCCGACAACGGCACTGCATTACCTGTCTCTTCTGTACCTGATGTTGCTGCTGGTCGTTCTGAGCTGTGTTCCCCGATTTCCGATAAGTGCGGTGACGATGGCTCCTCTGTCAAATCGGAGCTTGACGTGCCCCCGACCCCTCCACATCAAGAGTGTATATTTTCACGTAGTGCTGTGAAACAGCGTTATCAACCTGCCCGTGCCGCGGCGCGTCGTAAAAAGAAAAGCGAGGATTCCCCGGCGTCGAATGGGGAGGACTAGCATTATACCTTCTTTTCCCCGCCTCCGGACGTTGGGGAGAGACAGACGTGATAGTGATTTTTCCTTGAGGTTGTTTTATTGACCTTACATGTGTTAATACATTTTTAATCCTCAATGTTAATAGGATACGTTCCCAATTACGGCTTGCTGCGTTACGCCAGTTTATTTATGATTCCCAAGCTGATATCGTGTACAAGAGGTATTATTTGATGTGTTTTGTTATTCTATGTTTTTCAGTGTCGCGCCTGAAAATGCTACCAGTATGGCTTAGCTTTATCGGGATGGAATCCCGCTGGCGGACTTCGAAACGCTAGATCATGGTCGCGGTATAGGCTGTAGTTTTTATGACCTCGCCTTAATTTTTCTTTACGCTTCGTCTGGATCCGGTCGTTCATCCCGATCGCACGCGATTTTATAAGGAAGAAGTTGTTTATTTACTCCGACGGAACCCGTGCAAGGTTCCGTTAGGGGGTTATTTTAACTGCGTCTTACGCCATGTTGATCAGACCCCCAACTATACGTTTTGTCGTGAACGTAATGATACGGTGATGTCCTTGCAGCTCCAGGATGCGTGGGTTTGCAGATATCCTACATTGGTGCGGTTTACGTTTTTTACAGCTACTTCAAGTAGCCGATTCTACCGCTTTTATTTATCTGCCCCCGTATGTAGTCAGCTTCTATCGATTGATGTAATTCCTGCCAGTTTCACTGATCACTGTGCTGTTTCCATGACTTTTAGCCACGTCCCGCAGCGGGTCCATCTCTCGCGCCCTTTATGGAAGCTAAACACTCTACACCTCAGGGACCCCTCTCTGGAAGGCATCATCGCAGACGTATGGCGACGGACAATCCAGTCCCAGACGCGTTATTCCTCACTTCTCGAATGGTGGGTTACCTTTGCTAAACCCCTGATTCGAAATACACTCAAAGATTTTAGCGCTGAAAAGGCGGCTGATATAAGGTGCACTAGGGAATTTTATTATGCAGTCCTTCGCGATTTTTACGATAATGCTCGTGATGCTCCCTTGAGGGTCGTTGATGTCCACCGTTTGAAGGCAAAACTTCTCCCAACTCAAACGCAGGCAAATCGATGGGGTCCGACTGCGTTCACAGCCTCGTTCAATCGTACAGGATGAGTTGGCCTCTCTATCATCTTCTCCGGCTTCACAAGCGATCTCAAAGGAGGTTTTCTACCATTCGTTCTCTAGATGGGCGTGAGTGGTCCTCCCAATCTGATATCATGCGTGAACTTTACCAGTACTATTCCGAGCTTTATGCTGAAGTGGATTCAGACGGTCCACCGTCTGTTGATTTCACCTCCCTCCTGGAAGAGTTTTTCTCTGTATTCCATCGCGATGATATACTTGATATTGTGGCTCGTTCGCCCTCCCTCGAATCACCTGGCCCCGATGGCGTTCCCAAAGAATTTTATATTCAATTTTGGCCCTTAGTAGGAGATACGATAACTTCCATGGTGAATGAAGTGTTGCAGGGAGGCCTTCTCCCGCCCAGATTTTAAGGTTGCTTAAATAGTCCTGATTCCCAAAAAGCCGGGACGTTTGCGTGTGGATCAGGTCCGCCCAATAACCCTCTTCAACTATGATTATAAAATAGTGGCGCGAGCAGTCAATAGCCGACTATCGGTATTGTTGACTACCATCATTGCGAGTCATCAAAGTTGTCTTCCGGGCCGTACTCCCCTGAGCCACGTTGCTTAAAGTCGAGACTTAATTTCGATTGCTTCTACCATTCCCGTGCCAAGCGCTTTGCTTTTCATCGATATTCACCAAGCGTTCGACCGCGTCAATCATGGATTCCTTATGCGAGTATTTACGACTGTTGGTTTTAACAATGCTGCACGATGGCTGTTTAGCTCTCCAATCACTGGTATTCCGGCTTCCATTGACGTAAATGGCCGTCTTACTTCCCCCATCGCGGTGTGTCAGGCCGTCCTTCAAGGGAGTCCATTATCAATGTCGTTCTATGTGCTGTTTCTGGAACCATTATTGCGGACTATAGCTGCTCGTTTGAGTGGCTGGTCGCTGCTGGGAGAAAGGTTTACCGTTCGTGCATATGCTGATGACGTTATGGTTCTTCTCCGTACCCATGATAATATACCACTGTTAAAGGAAGTTTTGGATGCCTTTTGTCGTCTTACGGGAGCACGGGTTAATGACCAGAAATGTCGTTTACTCAGTTTGCGAGGATTTGACGCTGTTGAAATTCCATGGGCTTCGAAGGTCACCCGATATCGATCGTTGGGTGTTATAATTGACAGCTGTCCGCTAAAGATGGCAACGATAAACTGGAAGTCTATCACGGATAAGATTCAGGGTGCAATCATTGAACACGAGCGTCGCTCCCTCTCACTTCTTCATAAGGTTCGGGCCATGGAATCGTATGTGTTAAATAAAGCTTATTTTATTGCACAAATCTTTCCACTTCCTGCGATGGTGTCCTGCAAGTTGCAAAGTTTAACTGGCAGGTTTATCTGGCGCCACTCTGCATTTCGCGTGCGTTATGGCGCGGCCCAGTTTGCAGGAAGGTTTGGGCCTCCCTGACATTCGGGTTAAGGCGTCTGCCTTATTCATCCGTCGCACCGTGTTAACGTGTCAACGCCCCCCACCCCCAGTCAGTTAGAGCTCGCCTTTATGACTGTGTCCGACCGTCGAGTTTAACACCTCCAGTAGATATTGGTAGGATTAGTTATAAATTACGGCACGTCAGGGAATTTTTTCTTGAGGTCAGTTACTTAGGAGTAAATATCCTTTCCCAAGCGAATCTATCCCTAAAAATGCTGTTAAGCTGCTGGGCAGTTCCTTATAGTCTTCCCTCTGTGGAAGCCCTTTCGTCAGAAACGAATTGGAAGATTGTTTGGCCTAGCATCAGCCTCCCGATTTTCCCGATGGAAGTGGCGTCCTCGAGGTACCAGGTTGTTCATGATATTTTACCTACCAACGTGCGACTTTTTCGTATTGGCCTCAGTGTAACGGATCGCTGCAATCGTTACCATGAAACTGATACCTTATCTCATCGGTTGATTCCCTGCGGTCATGACTATTGGAGATGGCTTCGCCGACAACTGGCTTCTCTCCTCAGGATGTCGGAGGCGGCTATCTCGGGGCAGATTCTCGTGTGTCCCGATTCAACCTTCTTTCCTCCATCGAAGAACAATACCGTCATGTGGCTAGTTGGCCATTATGTCCACTACGTGATGGTGAGTGGATATAACGCAGATCCGTGTGCCTTTTCCCACTATATGGCCACCGCACATTGGACGTGGCTCGGGATGCCCCGTTATCGCTATTTTTTTTTCTAATATGTTGTATCTTGTTTTTCATCGCCAAGGCGTTGGATGAGTTGCCATGTCCCCCTTCGTTATTATTTTTGTGGACACGTCAATAAATTTAGATGTTCCACGATGTAGAAGAGGCGGAAGAAAGAATTTTTTGAAGGAATACACTGCCATTTGAGTGTATATTTCGGTGTGCTTCCTGTAAAAAAAAAAAAAAAAAAGGAATCGGTGGCGTGATAGATTGATAAATTATTGCATTTCATAGTTGGCCGGTTCATAAATAAAATACAAATAAAAAACCCTCCCTGGTGCCAATATTGTTTCACTTTTTTCACTTTATTAAAAATTTTGTCTGTGTCGTGGTATATATATTTAAAAAAACAATGAGGTAATCGTTGTGCATTCTGAACCTGTAGTCATGTGTTCGTCTCTAACAATTTTTTTTTCACGCTTCGGCTAAAAAACAAAAAAAATTGGCTCAGATGGATAGAGCGTCTGCCATGCAGGCAACTAAAAAAAAAAAACAACAAAAAGAAGTTCGTGAAAATGTGTTTGGTAAAGGACAAGGGAAAAAAAGGGGTAGCGTCTTTGATTCATAATCAAAAATTTCTTTGGTCCTCGGTTCGAATCCCGCAGCCGCTTAAGAAGTCAGCCTCATTCTGCCAACGGCCTTGTCAAAGAGGACGGGGGAGCGGACAGAGGTTCAGGGCACTCTCGTGTCCTAGGGGTGGGAAACTGCCCCTAAAGGCGGAAGAATCAGCAATGATCAACGGCAAGAGGATGCAGAAGGCAATAGAAACCACTGCATTAAAGGACATAACACGTATCCACAGGACATGTTGCCTGTAACTGAAGAAGTGTCGTGATGATCTCTCCATTGGCAAAAGATTCCAGAAGTCTCCCATTCGGATCTACGGGAGGGGACTGCCAAGTGGTAGGTTACCATGAGAAAAAGACTGAATAATAAACGGAAGGATAGCGCCTTACGAGTCAGGGTGTGGAATGTCAGAACCTTGAATGTGATATGGAAGCTATGCAAAGGTTCACTCTAGATATAGTAGGAGTCATTGAAATGAAGTGGAAAGTAGACAAGGATTTAGGGCCAGATGAGTATAGGGTAATATCAAAAGCAGCAAGAAAATGGTATAACAGGAGTAGGATTCGTTATGAATAGGAAGGTAGGGCAGAGAGTGTGTTAGTGTGAACTGTTCAGTGATAAAGTTATTCTTATCAGATCGACAGCAAACCAACGATGGTTCAGGTATACATGCCGACGTCGCAAGCTGAAGATTAAGGGATAGAGAAAGTGTATGAGGATATTGAAAGGGTAATACAGTATGTAAATGGGGATGGAGATTTAATAGTTATGGGAGACTGGAATGCAGTTGTAGGGGAAAGAGTAGAAGAAAAGGTTACAGGAGAATATGTGCTTGGGACAAGGAAAGAGAGAGGAGACAGAATAATTGAGTTTTGTAACAAGTTTCAGCTAGTAATAGCGAATACTCTGTTCAACAATCGCAAGAGGAGGAGCTAAACTTAGAAAAGGCCGGGTGATACGGGAAGATTTCAGTTAGATTACATCAAGCCTTGGAGGAATTAAGGTCAAATAAGGCAGGCAAATAGATAACATTCCATCAGAATTATTGGTAGAAGTGGTAACAAAACGACTATTGACGTTGGTGTGTAGAATGTATGAGTCTGGCGACATACTATCAGACTTTCGGAAGAGCATCATCCACACTATTCTGAAGACGGCAAGAGCTGACAAGGGCTAGAATTATCGCACAATCCGCTTAACAGCTCATGCATCCGTAGTTGCTTGCAAGAATAATATACAGAAGAATGGAAAAGAAAACTGAGAATGTGCTAGATGACGATCAGTTTGGCTTTAGGAAAAGTAAAGGTACGAGAGAGGCAATTCTGACGTTGTGGTTAATAATGGAAGCAGGCTTAAAGAAAAATGAAGGTACGTTCATAGGATTTATCGGCCTGGAAAAAGCGTTCGACAGTGTAAAATGGTGCAAGGTGTTCGAAATTCTGATAAACGTAGGGGTAAGCTATAGGGAGCGACGGGTAATATACAATATGTACAACAGCCAAGAGGGATTAATAAGAGTGAACGACGAAGAACGAAGCGCTCGTATTAAAAAGGGTGTAAGACAAGGATGTAGCCTTTCTCTCACACTGTTCAATCTGTGTATCGAGGAAGCAATGTCGCTATCCTGAGCGAATTTGAAGAAGGCTAACGGAATGAAGTCTAATGGGTGCACAGTATTGACTGAGAGTAAATTGACGAAAGACGAAGGTAATGAGAAGTAGTACAAATGAGAACAGCGAGAAACTTATCATAAGGCTTGATGGTCACGAAGTAGATGAAGTTATGGAATTCTACTGCCTAGGCAGTAAAATAACCAATGACGGTCGGGACAAGGAGAACACGCATAATTCAGCTTGAAGTGCACATTTGTGTGTCCACATTTACACTGAAGTACCTGATATTAAGCTTTTCTGTGAGGTTTTCAGGATGCAAATTTTGCTGGCGTACTGGTATATTATGTCACGTTTGTTTCTCTATAACGGCATAATGACATACATGTCAGAAAATGGAAATGAGCTCTTGAAATTTAGTGAACTGTTGAAAATAACCGTGTGAAAGGAAACTCTTTTTTTCAGATTAATTGATGACCTACTGAGAAAAGATTAATAAAAGCTAAACTTATTTATCAAACCAACGAAAACCAAGTAAGTCTTCTGAAAGAGGGTTAATGGATTGATAGTAATGTGGAAAAAGAGGAAAATCAGAAAATTAAAACTAATTACATATTGTTTTAGTTTTCCATGATTATGTGGATGTATTTTAATTCCCTCGATAGCTCCCAGTCACAGAAATCCGTTTTGTTTTCGTTTGAAGTGAGAGCTATAAACAAAGAGAAAACAGAAAAATGACGAAATGTAAAAACGGTTCACATGGAGGATACACCTTCACCACGTTCACCCACTTCCCGCTACAACTAAGTCTGTTCTGCACATGGGCTAATCTGCGAATCTGATAGCTTGGGTGTGCCAGAAAATTTTTTCCTGGTAGCATCTAGTTGCTTGCTTCTTTTGCTAAAACAGCTAACAGCCATACAGCAAGTATTTGAATTTAATCATGAAACAGTCTACACCCCAAGGCATATTAATTACAAGGTAACAGGTTTCGGTCATCTTCAAATCTTCAAAACCATACTGATTGACAATATCTGTAAACGGAGCAGGAACCACTGAATTACTGCTGGCTACTTCAAGCAGCCGGAATTGAGAGAAGATGATGCTCATACACGACTTCAGCTCTGTGCATGTGCGCATGCCCGCTGGCAATTGCTCAGAACAATCTCAACAAACCCAATAGCCTTTTTCCTATTATCCGCTTCTCTTGTTTCCGCTCCTCTCCCCATCCTGTCATACCTCGCAGCTGCGCCTAGCAACCCTACCCTGTCCTCAACATCTCCCTGCACGCACCCACAAGCAGTACTACACCTTTTGCCATCCCTACCTTGCATTCCCCTCCCTTCTCCAGACCAGCCTCCACCTCACCCAGACTACACAGATTGCTTTCCAGATCAGGTGCAGTGGCTGTACACAGTTTAGTTTCAGTGGCCAGGGACAGTGACAGTGATCATCTGTGTGCGTGCTGTTCTTGTGTGAATGTGTGTGTGTGTGTGTGTGTGTGAATGTGTGTACGTGTGTGTATGTGTGTGTGTGTATGCGTACTGACGAACATCGGTAACTCTCCTCAGTGCAGTAATCCGTGAGGAATGGGCTGACATTCCCAAGGAAACCTTCCAGCATCTGAGTGAACGTGGGCCTGCGAGAGTGGAAACTGCGATCAAGGCTAAGGGTGGGCCAACACAATACTGAATCCCAGCATTACCGATGGAGGGCGACACGAACTTGTAAGTCATTTTCAGCCAGGTGTCCGGATACTTTTGATTACATAGTGTATAGCGCAATTTATATTTCACTCTTTCGGAAATGGAGGAGTCAGTTATGTTCTGTCAACCCCCATGCGCGTCGTTCATACATACTCCATTTCTTTATTAACCCACTATTGAATGACGTTTTTTAGGAAACCAATATTATTGAAGATAAGCTTGGTGGTATGGACTGTCGCCAATATACCAAGGGACAGATTGAAAATAGAAATTTTGATTTAATTTTTATTTATTCAGTATTTTAGGTTAGTAGCCATGTGTCAACAAACCGATGATACTCATTAATCTTTCAGTTACACAGACGTGGAAACTTAATCTGTGGTAACATTAAGCACAATTTTACATACCATAAAAATCTAACTAGATGTGATATAAGTAGCAGAAATAATTCACCCCTTCAACTACTTTCGCGAGTGATTACGTACACTCGACCTTTATCTAAGATCATCGTTTTTCAGCTGTTCCTGCCAAGGTAATTGTGCTAAGCACAGTGTTTGGCTGGATGCAGGCAGACTGTGAGTGTTGCCAGACGCCAACATCATACACATAAAAGTGATTTCCTTAACACACGTAAAATTTGCGGTTTGTTGCCAAATAGCAACAGGGAAATTTTGCTTTCATATTTTATCACATACATCTCGAGTAACATCAAACGTTCTTAAAACTACACATAAAATGCATTGATTTACAAAATTATTAATACACAAATGATTCTTCTTTTACAAAATGTACCGAGCGGGGTGGCGCAGTGGTTAGACACTGGACTCGCATTCGGGAGGACGACGGTTCAATCCCGCGTCCGGCCATCCTGATTTAGGTTTTCCGTGATTTCCCTAAATCACTCCAGGCAAATGCCGGGATGGTTCCTCTGAAAGGGCACGGCCGACTTCCTTCCCAATCCTTCCCTAATCCGATGAGACCGATGACCACGCTGTCTGGTCTCCTTCCCGAATCCAACCAACCAACTTTTACAAAATGTAACTCTGCCACTTTTGCCTCTAAAACGTTTATCTCGCCAGCGTGAGTATCTTTTGAATCTCATTTTTTCTACTTTTTCGGCTGCTCAAATTCAACTCATATTTACTCGTTTGCCAACGGACGCTTTCGTGTACAGACAAACTTTGTGACCACAGATTTTTAGATTCGAACACTTTCTTTCTTCATTTGCATCGTTAATTTCGCTTAGATACTGCAATTTTTTAATTTCAGCAGTCTCTAAGATCATTTCCACCGTCCTCCTTTTTTCCTCCATATACATAATATAGGTTACAACATCCGATCAACCCTCAATTTCATTATCACCATCAAACAACTCAACAGACACTTCCTTTATCCCAGTTTCGTCTTTCCTCTCTTCAAAATCTCTTGCTACGTTTTATTCTCCCGTGCCCACCAGCAAGGCAGTAATGACTTCAGTAGTTTTGTATACCGCTTCCTATAATTAATAGACTATCCACTTTCTAACCGTACAATTCTGTACTAACATCATCAACTAATCAAATATTTTGCGAACTACCCATTCCTATATTCTCCCGATTTACCTCTAAATCAGCTGTAAGCTTGATGTCGCCCCCAAAATTCATTTCATCAGCCTCGTAAGCACCAATTATACTGATTGTTTCCTGCGAATTAACGATAGCAGTAGCTACAATATTCTTATAACTAACCTCACAACTAAAAACTTCATATCCATTACAAAAGACCGCACTTACCTCCGTCGAAACACTGCAAAATTTAACACTATTTACACTCTTAAGATCAACCGATAACTCATGAGCTTCGTTACTTAAAATACCCATTACATCCGTCAATACATTATAGAAATAATCACCAATAGCTCCGTCAACCTCAGCCGATGCACTATATAAATTGCCGCTAATGCATTGTTCCACACCAGAACTCACTAACACTTGAATTCTTCCAAACTCGGATCTAGCTGTTTGTTCTTCACATTTTCGCTCCAATATGCTTTAACGACGCGTGTAATACATTTCCATATCTATGCTTCAACATCCACTCAAAATTATTGTTTTCATCAAGAGCCATCGGTTCACTTCCATCAACAGAAATAAATATACAAATCCGTTCCTCAGATACGAGTATATCTAAATCAGTCTTCAATGAGTTCAGCACTTAAAACTTTCACAATTACCTCCATTCAACGATAAATCACGCACATCCGCCGGAACAAATTAAAATCCATCACTGTCTGATGAGACTACAGCTACGCCGCCTTCACAAATACACTGTGACCAAAAGTATCCAGACACCTGGCTGAAAAGACTTACAAGTTCGTGGCGTCCTTAGCCTTCGCGACAGCTTCCAATCACACAGGCATATGTTCAATCAGTTTCTGGAAGGTTTCTCGGGGAATGGCAACCCATTCTGCACTGAAGAGAGTTATCGATATCGGTCTGTGTGCCTGACACGAAGTCGGTGTGCCACAACATCCCAAAGATGTTCTATGTGATTCAGGTCAGGACTCTGTGCAGGCCAGTCCATAACAGGGATGTTACTGTCGTGTAACCACTCCGCCACACGTGCTCGATCGTGTTGAAAGATGCAGTCGTCATCGCCGAATTGTTCTTCAACAGTGGGAAGCAAGAAGGTCTTAAAACATCAATGTAGGACTGTGCTGTGATAGTGTCACGCAAAACAAGGGATGCAAGAGCCCTTACATAAAAAACACGACCACACCATAATACCACCGCCTCCAAATTTAACTGCTGGCACTACACACCCTGGCAGATGACGTTCACTGGACATTAGCTATACTCACAACCTGCCATCGGATCGCCACATTGTGTACCGTGATTCGTCACTCCACAAAACGTTTTTCCACTGATTAATCGTCTAATGTTTACGCTGCTTACACCAAGCGAGGCGTCGTTTATCGTTTACCGGCGTGATGTGTGGCTTATGAGCACCCGCTCGACCACGAAATCCAAGTTTTCTCACCTCTCGCCTAGCTGTCATAGAACTTGCGGTGGATCCTGAGGCAGTCTGGAATTCCTGTGTGATGGTCTGGATATATGTCTGCCTATTACACATTACGACCATCTTCAACTGTCAGCGGTCTCTATCAGTCAACAGACGAGGTCGACCTTTACGGTTTTGTGCTGTACGTGTCCCTTCACGTTTCCTGGGAACAGTGGACCTAGGGATGTTTAGGAGCGTGCAAATCTCGCGCACAGACCTATGACACAAGTCACACCAAATCACCTGACCACGTTCGAAGTCCGTAAGCTCCGCATAGCGCCCCATTCTGCTCTCTCACGATGTCTAATGACAACTGAGGCCGCTAATATGAAGCACATGGCAGCACAAAGCATCTAATATGAAAAACGTATGTGTTTGGGGGTGTCCGGATAATTTTGATCACATACTTCCGTTGATCCACCACTAAATTCATCTCCAGCTGACGAGACTGCAGCTTCTCCTCTATTACAGATAGCTTCATTTACTTCCTCCGATACAAAAACATCCACATTGCTATAGTTTTTGCTGCTGTCTAGTGCCTGATTAGAATTCGTTATCCATTCCTCCTCCACCAAATTCAGATCCATCTCTGCCTCTCTCTAGCTCATGGCTTCATTCAACAAGCATATTTTCATTCCATCATTCACATCCCTTTTACAAAATTAATTTTTCAACTCCATTCCTCATTATCGAAGCTTCCAACACATTTTACTATATTTCCTGCGGCCCCTTTATACATGCACTGTTAAAAATTATTCCTTTTTTTAAAATTTTGTTGTAACCTCCATGTGTGTGTGTGTGTGTGTGTGTGTGTGTGTGTGAAATCTTATGGGACTTGACTGCTAAGGTCATCAGTCCCTAAGCTTACCCACTACTTAATCTAAATTATCCTAAGGCAAACACACACACCCATACCCCAGGTTGGACTCGAACCTCCACTGGGAACAGCCGCACAGTCCATGACTGCAGCGCCCCAGACCGCTCGGCTAATCCCGCGCGGCAGTAACCTCCATCTCCATTTGTGGCTTAAAGCGATGTGTCCTTTTGAGCGCCTGTTTATTTCGCGACCTCCGGACATACCCCACTCCAATAACAATCACGGAAAGGTGGGGTGCAGTAATCCTCAAAGGAGTGAACGGAGATGTTTACTCATCAAGCTGTAGCACGTGGATGAGGAAATTCTTGTAGCACGCCTTAGCAGCTTCCGTCGATAACTGTTCAGAACCTCAGCAGAACCAATTACACCATCTAGGTGTTGTAAATTAAAGCAAAACCCTTCGGGTGCATTGCAACTCACCTTCCTAACGCATAAAATGAATATCATTCATTTTGTCAAGCTCCTAAAACGTTTGGTGATTCAAAGTAACTGAAACCACCAAATGACAATGAATGGCTATGATTCCATGGCATCTAAAACGGAACATGTACGTTCTTACAGGATTACGGTGCTGGTGAAGCAATAGTAAATTTGTGATGTCCTGTTGATATCAGATGTTGATGTGTGTTTTGAGTGTGCTGTTTCGCCCTTGTCGCCCAGCGTCTGATGTGCGGTACGTGTAAAACCGTCGCCACTTTGCCCCTGGCGGAGCTGCGGACACGTGCCGGCGGTTCGCGGGATTGCAGACGTGCCTGCGGTAATTAGCGACGGGCTAACGGCCCGTAGCGCGCCCCGCTGCGGTCCAGCCGGTCTTAATTAAGCCGTATCGGCCTGCCAGGGACCCACCCCATAATTATTAGTCGCGGCCTCGTGAGCGCCCGCCGAGCGCCGCCCCGGCATGGCAGACATCCCTGCAGAGCGCTCAGGGCGCGTGTTGACGGAACCGTGTAGTGGAAAGTGACCACGTATCTCCTGCCATCGGCATCAGCGTTTGCCACTTGAAACAGCCAAATGCGTTTAATTTTCCTTTACCCTGCTCTGTACCCGTATACATTTTAAATAATTAAATATGTATGATTGTATGTTCCTTATCTCGTGCTAAACTGGACGATCGATTCGCTTACAATTCTCCAAAGAAGCGCTCTGGGGTATGGAGAGGTGGTGGGGTGAAAAAGAACTGTGACCCACGAAGCAAAAATATCCAGACTTTACGCATTCGTTATTTGAGAATGAGACCATTTGGTACTTACAACAAACTTTACACATTATTTGAAACACCCCCTTGCATCTCCCCCACCCCACAAGAAGATTAAATGAAAAAAAAAAAAAATGTCGCTTGATGCATTTTCACTGTTCACGCAACAAAGCTGCACCATCAGGCATGGCGATATAGTGTAATAATTTTACGTCACTAACTCTGTTTGCAACACGTTTTGACAGTATGCGCATTTAACACTGAATGTGCCTGCAAAATTATATCATTGAAGGACACTAAGTCTGTGAGATAATCTGTCATGAGCAATGATCCGCGTAAAAACGGAACTCCACTGCGAAATTCGCTAGTGATACAGGTGAACAATGTGTAAAAATACGCGTGAAGTGTGATCAATATTTATCACATGTTTGTGATACGTTCGTACGTGGACAAAGCCGCTGGTAAGAGACTCTTCTAAAACCCCTGAATAGATTTCATCCAAACATGGTAGGCTGTGTGGAAAGAAATACAGTGGTGATGAAAACGACCAAACTTCTGTTGGGTGGGGAGGAACGGTGGGTGAATAAGTTGGGGCAGGAGGAGAGAGAGGGGTAGGAACACGCCGAAGTGTTTTTTTTTCTTTTCCCTTTTACTAAATTCCCATAGTGAAGCCGGCCAGAATGGCCGAGCGGTTCTAGGCGCTACAGTCTGGAACCGCGCGACCGCTACGGTCGCAGGTTCGAATCCTGCCTCGAGTATGGATTGTGTGTGATGTCCTTAGATTCCTAGGTTAAAGTAGTTCTAAGTTCTAGGGGACTGATGACCTCAGCAGTTAAGTCCCATAGTGCTCAGAGCCATTTGAACCATTTGAACCACAGCGAAAATTTTGCAACTAAAACTGCATGGGAAGTACGACGGTGGACGCAGAGCTTGGAAGGATAATGAACGAGGTATGCGCGGACATATTGTTTCAACAAGAACCGTACAGACGAGGTGGAAGAATTCCAGGCCTTCCGAGGCAGTAAAATGGTTCAAATGGCTCTGAGCACTATGGGACTTAACAGCTGTGGTCATCAGTCCCCTAGAACTTAGAACTACTTAAACCTAACTAACCTAAGGACACCACACACATCCATGCCCGAGGCAGGATTCGAACCTGCGACCGTAGCAGTCGCGCGGTTCCGGACTGCGCGCCTAGAACCGCGAGACCACCGCGGCCGGCTCCGAGACAGTACATGCAAATCAGAGGCTCAGGTGCAAACAAGAGCGTGGTTGCAATTCTCATTCTCATAAATTTCCTCCTCAGGTGAAGACCTTCATTTGATACTAGTAGACTTAGCTAGGAATGCCCTTTTTGCCAGTGCTAGTCTACTTTTAATGTCCTCCTTGTTCTGTCCGTCGTTGGTAGAACTCTTTATCTTCATCAAGTTCGTCACCATCACTCCTGACGTAAAGTTTTTTGCTTTACTCATTTCTGCTACTACTCATAACTTTCGTCTTTCTGTACTCATTAGATTGTTAATTTAACTCAGCATATCATGTAATTTTTCTCCTCTTTCTCTAAGGAAAGCAATGTCATCAGCGAATAGTATCAGTGATATACTTCCACCTAAAATTTTAATTCCATTTTTGAACCTTTCTTTTATTTCCATCATTGCTTCCTCGATGTGCATATTGAACAGTAGGGACGAAAGAATATACCATTTTCAATACGAGCACTTCGTTCTTAGTCGTCTGTTATTATTCCCACTTGTCTCTTGTACAAACTGTATAATGAAACTTCCTGTCAGATGGAAACTGTGCCGGACCAAGACTCGAACTCGGAACCTTTGGCTTTCGCGGGTAAGTGCTCTGCAATCTGAGCTACCTCAGCACGTCTCACGACCCGTCCTCACAGCTTTACTTCCAGCAGTACCTCGTCTCCTACCTTCCAAAAAGCTGTGAATAGGTGTCATGCTTGAGTAGCTCAGATGGTAGAGCACTTGCCTTTGAATGGCAAAGGTCCCGCGTTCGAATCTCAGTCAGGCACACAGTTTTAATCTGCCAGGAAGTTTCATATCAGCGCACACTCCACTGCAGAGTGAAAATTTTGTTCTGGAAATTGTATATTATCCTTATCTCCCTTCAGCTTCTCCCCTTTTTCCTCAGAATTTCGAACATCTGGCACCCTTTTACTTTCTCGAACGCTTTTTCCAGGCCGACAAGTCGTATGAATGCGTCTTGATTTTTCTTTAGTTTTGCTTCCATTATCAATCGCAATGTCAGAATTGCCTCTCTGGTGCCTTTACCTATCCTAAATTTTCTTGTCCATTCTTCTATATGTTATTCTTGTCAGCAACATGGATAAATGAGATGTTTGATTGTGTTATAATTCTCGCGCTTGTCGGCTCTTGCAATCTTCGGAATTGTGTGGATGCTGTTTTCCGAACATCAGACATCATATCGCTAGGCTCATTCATTCTACATAGCAGCGTTAATAGTCGCTTTGTTGCCACTTCTCCAAATAATTTTAGGAATTCTGATGGAATGTGATCCACATCTTCTGACATACTCGATCTTGAGTCTTTCAAAGCTCTTTTAAATTCTGCTTCCAACATTGTGTATTCCCTATCTCTTCTGCATCGACTCCTGTTTCTTCTCGCATCACGTCATCGGACAAGTATTGTCCCTCCTAGGCGCCTACTATGTACTCTTTGCACCTATCGGCTCTTTGTGTTTAACAGCGGAATCCCCGTTGCACTCTTAACGTTAGCACCCTTGATTTTAATGTCATCGAACATTGTTATGACTTTTCTATACTCTGACTGAGTCCTTCCGATAGTAATTCCATTTTCGATTTATTTACATTTTTCGTGCAGCTATTTTGCCTTAGCTGCGCTACACTTCCTACTGATTTCATTTCTAAGTGACTTTTATTTTTGTGTTCCTGAATTTCCCTGAACGTTTTTGTACTATATTCTTTCATCGATTAACTGAAGTATGTCTGGTGTTACTCACGGTTTCTTCGCCGTTACCTTGTTTGTATCTATGTTCTTCTTTTGAGCTTCTGTGACTGCCCTTTGTAGAAATGTCCATTTCTCTTCGATTAGACTGTCGACAGAGCTTTACCCTGTGGCAGTGTCTATAGCCTCAGAGAACTTTAAATGTGTCTATCGATTCCTTAGTGTTTCTGTGCCCACTTGTTTTCGCATTGATTCTCCCTGAATAATACATTGAACTTCAGCCTACTCTTCATCACTACTATATCGTGATCTGAGTCTACATCTGCTCCTGGGTACGCCTTACAATCCAGAATATGATTTCGGAATCTCTGCTTGACCATGACGTAAACTAATTGAAATCTTTCCATACCACGCGGCTTTTTCCATGTGTATCTCCTCTTCTTGAGGTATTTGAATAGAGTGTTCGCTGTTACTAGCTGCAATTTTGCAGAAATCAGTCGGTCTTTCTCCTCTGCCATTCCTGGTGCCAAGCCCATATTATCCGGTAGCCCTTTCTTCTCATCGGTTCCCTACAATCGCCACATTCCAGTGATCCATGACTATCAGATTTTTGTCTCGCTTTACGTACTGGATTACCCGTTCAACTTCCTCATATACGGTACACGCTCTTCATCTTAGGATTGCTACTTCGGCATGGGTACCTGAACTATTGGTGTCAGCGTTGGTTTACTGTTGATTCCCATGATAAAAACCCTGTCACAGTAACTCATTCTCTGTTCTACCTTCCAGTTCATAACGAATCCTACTACTGTAATATCATTTTCTACTGCTGTTGATATTACCCTTTACTCATCCGACTACAAATACTTCACCTCACTGATCCCAACTATATGTAGCTGAGCGTTATCGTTTCGGTATCAAGATTTTCTAACTTCCCTACCATGTTCAAAGTTTTGACGTTTCACTCCCCTACTAGTAGAACGTTATCCTTTCGCTGGGTGTTCAATCTTTTTCTCGTAGTCACCTTGTCCTTGGCAGTCCTCTGCTGGATTTCCGAATCTTTTGGCAATGAAAAGACTATAACGAGACTTTCTCAACTGCAGAAAACATATCCTGTGGATACACAGCATGTGTCTTTAATGCAGTAGTTTTCATTGCCTTCTCCATCCTCATTCCCTCGATCGCTCCTGATTTTTCGGCCTTTTGGGGCAGTTTCCCAACACTGGGGCCATAAAGTGCCCTGAAACACTGTCTGCTCCTCCGCCCTCTTTGACAAGGCCGTTGGCTGAACAAGGGTGGCCTCTTATGCCGTAAGTCTTTGACTACCATTGCTGATGATTTTTATTCAAAATGCAGGTGGTAGTGTGGTTTGATTCCGGGGAATGAGGATATTTCGATTTTTTTTTAAATGCATCAGGGCGTCGTGTGGCGGAGGCAATATAGGCAGGGGTCGCAACCCCAGGCCTGGACACAATGTCTCCTCCCTCCCATTCGTCGGGATGTGGTGCAAGGGATACAATAGTTTCATTGTTTTTATGTTTTTTATTTTCATTTAATTGATTAGTTTTTTTAAGCAGTAAGTAACTGAAACTAATAAGTACACTCGTTTCGTGTTGCAGGAGGAAAGCTTCATCTGGCGCTGGTCTTACACACTGTACACGGTTGGCGGAGATATGACATGTTCCCATTTCTACCGAGTGGTCAACACGCGCTCCTGTTGCATTTACTCAGTTCGTCCTCTTTTCCTACAGGTCTTAGATATAGCGCTCTCCGACTTCCGTACAGGTCGGACTTAAATTGCGGCGCTCACATAGACTAAGCTGCATGGATAGCGGGACACGGGCATAGGTGCAGTTACCCGACTTCCGAGCTTGTCCCACATCTCGGTGTGACACTACACGGTTGTACTCTGCCTTGCATTGAGTACGTCGCCGTCTTTTTGGGGAAGGCAACCGAAGAACGCATGAAGAAGCTTCAGTCTCTGCAGAATCGCGTTCTGCACTTGGTTCTGCATCTAGCTTTGAATCTGGAACACTCCACGATATCGCGGAAGTCTCGTGTTTCCGAACGACTGCCCGTACCTTTTAGACGAAGACAAGACAGCCCAGGAACACGGAGATAAAGACGCTGGGTCGAAAGATTCAGCGCAACGTCACAACAAGACAGCCATATTTTCTACGTAAGCAGCCGCTATTGACGAAACCAAATTTTCGGAAAAAAGGGAACTCAATCCAGATCAGAAGATCACATTCATCACGTGTATTGGAGGCAAAACACTTCCCGTTGCGAACTCTTTCATCTTCGGAGTGCTGAGAGACTCCGTGAAGTTCACGCAGTAACGACAACGGATCGGCAGTTCGGTCTCTACTCGAACCACTCATTCCTTTGAGTTCCCTAGGCAAGGCATCGGCTGTATGCGCAGCCCATTTATCAGAGCCGTCGCTAGTAACCATCGTTCGACAGTCCCATGCAGTGTTAAACGTAATGCCTAATGAATTTATTTTCTCAAAATTTGGCCTTACGCCACATGAATACTGATTCTACGTTTAAATTCAGTACATTCCAAGTGAACTTAGACTTGAACCTTTTATTACTCATTTTGGGTTGGGTTGTTTGGGGGAAAGAGACCAGACAGCGAGCTCATCGGATTAGGGAAGCACGGGGAAGGAAGTCTGCGGTGCCCTTTCAAAGAAACCATCTCGGCATTTGCCTGGAGCGATTTAGGGAAATCACGGGAAACCTAAATCAGGATGGCCGGTCGCGGGATGGAACTGTCGTCCACCCGAATGCGATACTCATTTTGGTCTTTGGCCACTTACATTATTTGCTTTCCTCTTTGGGACTCAAAAGTACCAGTCAAATTTGAGTTTGTTAGCTACTTATTCCAAAAAAGAGTTTATTTATGTTTATGTGCATACTTGTAAACTTGTTTTAGATAGTCTACTAACGCAGTGTTGTCAATGCGCCTTTACTCACGCAAGACCCACCAAATAGTACGCAAACTACCATAGGGATCTGTAGATTGATGCTTTTATTATGTATCCGAGAATTTAAAGACTCCTGCAATGTGAGGTTGACTGAATGATGTTGTATAATTAGACATTTTATAATCATATTTTAGAATTCGTGTGTCTTTGTCAGGCATTAGGAGAGACATGGATTTTCTTCCAAGTCCACGTGGTCCTCACCCCCCCCCTCCGCCCCCCCCCCCCCCCAACCCCTGTTCTGAATCCCCGCCGCCCGCTGCCCACGCTCATACAGTCTCAAGGCTACATTGCTGTCAAATACTTTCAGGAAGGGTTTTCGAATACATAAGTACATATTCGATGTAAACGAATTTCTCTCTGTCGCGAACGTTTTTCTGCCAGACTGCCAGACTGCATTTTATACTCCCTCTACTTCGGTCAGTTATTTTCCTGCCCAGACAGCAAATGTCACCTTCTGTTTCTCGGGCCTCCATTCCTAATCTGATTTTTTTTTCAGCCTCACATGTTATAATTCAGTACGTTCTACTACCCATATTTTACTCTCGTTGACATCATTCTTACAACATTATCTTCAAGACTTATATCCATTCCGCTCAACAGATATTCAAACATCTTGCCATCTCATCGAATTAGAACATCACCGGCAAAAATCAAGCCTTCCATTTTCCCTTCCTGGATTTCATTTCACTTTCTGAATTTCTCTTTGTTTTTCTTTCAAAAAAATGGCTCTGAGCACTATGGGACTTAACATCTGTGGTCATCAGTCCCCTAGAACTTAGAACTACTTAAACCTAACTAACCTAAGGACGTCACACACATCCGTGCCCGAGGCAGGATTCGAACCTGCGACCGTAGCGGTCACGCGGTTCCAGACTGAAGCGCCTAGAACCGCACGGCCACGCCGGCCGGCCTGTTTTCCTTTATGGCTTGCTTGATGTACAGATTGAGAAACATCGGCGATATGCTGCAAGCATGTGACCAGCCCCGGATCTACGATATTTCCCAACTGGGGCAAAAATTTCATATGGAGACTGGCCCCTCCACACACATCCCCATTGCCCGTTTCAACCCGTTTGAAATAGGATGTCAAAAACTTAAAGAAAATCGATTTTCAAAAACAAGTTCATCTTGCAGCACACATCTTTCTGAAGAGTTTGCTGTAGAAAACACATACGTTCAAGTAAATATAAGACATGCCATTTAGTTCTTTAGTGTGCCAAAGCGCAGTGCCACACCTCTTCACATGGCAACTTCTATTGCACGTCACAGTATTTCAACCTGTTGAGTACAAACGTGTATATTTTTCAATGGAAGCCATCACACCTATATTCAGGGCAGTGAAAATTAAAACGTCCTGTGGTGCCTCTCCTAGGCCTGTGGCGCCTAGTCGGGCGCTCTGACATCCTATCTCCCCCCCCATCTCACAACTAATACTGGGTGGGATTATTTGAGACCGGAACAATAGGAATTACTCAGAAAGTTTACAGTCTTTATTGCCTATTAGCTAGTAACTTTCACTTTTGTGTGACATAAAAGTAACTACAGGAAACATAAAAACAGTAAAGACGAGGAACAAGCAAGACAGTACACATTTCTTTAGTCCTTAGCTCCCAGCGTTTTTCTCTCCCTAATCTTGCTACAGCTACACACGGTATGCTTTCCTTTTTGCGAAAGAATCTGTTATCTCATCAAAGTTCATCAAGCGTTTTACTACACGAAAAATCAAAATGTTCTTGTCTAATACTGGAAAAGTCGTTAACACTAATTGCACCCAAGACTGGTCATGTTCTTCCATATAATCTGTTTGATGCTCCCGTCTCTCCTGCTTCCTCGTTCTAACAAACAATCTTGTCGTCTCTGATTCTGTGACTACTCCTGCCATCATCAAAATTTATTTTCCAGTTAACTTCACTAACCCAGCCAGAATCACCAGTTCAGTTTATCCCGCGTCTCCTAGTTAGGCGTTATTATGTGGTCGTACAATGTGTTTTCCATAGTATTTGCTAACCGGGTACAGTACAGCTGGCCATTAGTAGTGTAGGGTTCCGGCAAAAACTTTCTGTCAAAATTAAATTTTCTTGATACACCGAGAAGATAATGTGTAATCTTTCTTAGCTGTTATTCTTGTTGGTCGGTTATTTCTCAGTCCTTGGATTTCGCTTATAATTATAACAACACTGATCATTCGCACACCCAATCAATTGCATAAACGAACAACGATTCGTATTCACCCGTTCGGGTTTATTTGGGTCGGCTCGTATAGCCCCGTCCCCTTTTCTCTGCAGTAGAGTTTCGTATTTCTAGATGCGAAGGGGTTTCCCCTGGCAGAAACGTCACATGCACTGCGCACGTACTCAAAAATCAACTTATGATTTATTCTGAAATAAACTTAGACTATGTTAAAAATCCAACCGAGATGTGTTTCAAAAGCATATGAATAATCGATAGACCAACGGCGCTGGATGCTAGGCATTTTGTGGACGAAGGTCTTTTCTTCAAAAATATGAATTTAGTGGCAGCGGAAACTGCTGCCCACGCAGATACCGCGGTTTACTCCCCCCCCCCCCCCCCCCGCCTCACTCCTAGATCTGGAACTGGCTGTGATATTCCTTTCTCAGCTTTTCTCCCTATCACATCCAAGTCCTTCGATTCTTATTACTGGTTTCTGTACAAGCTGTGGGCAACCTTTTGCTTTCTGTATTTTGTGAATGATACTACCTATTTATTTCGAAATCTCCTGCCATTTGTACTCGTGTCCCCTATTTGAGACCGGATGTTCGTTTGCAGAACAACCGCTACGGGCATTGCTGCAGTGACCACGCGCCAGCAGATACTTGTTGGCTCGGTAATGGAACGCAGCGAGCGCGCCTCCCAGCTGCACCCTTTGTGCTAGGTTTACCGGGAGCTGCGCGCCCCTGCTGTTCCAATCAGGGGGCTGGGCAGCAGGCGTGGCGCTCCACTGTGCGTTCCCGTGATGCATTGCGCGAGTCGGTGCCGCCCATACAGGGACTTCCCCGTTGTTGCTACAGAGCGCACTCGCCGCTCTGCTCGTGCTTTCGGTCTCACCCAACCACGCCCCCCCCCCCCCCTTCCTTTCTCTCTCACTCTACCCACATGTATACACACAGAGAGAGAGACTAACACACAAACTCATACACAGACACACATAGAGGGAAAACAGAGGGTGCCAGCATGTTCACTCTCATGTAGCCAACTCCTACTCAAACAAGGGAACGCTTCGGTTTGTGATTAGATGTAACTGAGAGGAACGCAAGCTAACCACTCACACTTTCCGAGACTGCGGAAACTTTCCCTTTGCGTATTTCAAGTGTGTGTGAACACTACGGATTAACTTAACGTCAGTATTCTAATCACGCAGGTCACTTTCTGTTTAAACTATTGTAATATGCCTGTTGGGGTACTATAACTATTACAGTTTCAATTCAGATGGGTAATGAGACTTAACGCATTCCTTTAAGGTGTTAATTTTGGATTTTTGTTTAATTCATGAAATTCATTTCTTATGATGTACCTGATTAGCCACGAATACCACATTGGAGACTATCGGATGCACTGTGTATCAAAGAAATTTATGACGGTTGAAGGTGATGTTCTTCTAATAATCCATAAATGATTTGCATACATTGACTGTAATACATCCTTAATTATCTGAAATTACGTCCTCTTTTCTTTTACCTTTTGTGTGTCTAAGTTGTATTTCGTATGAGAGTTAGATTTCTGAAGGTTTACAGCTCTCAACCTTGCCCGCATCTGGAATTGTGCCTAGAACGGCTTAAATTACGAACAAGCTCGCTGGTAATGTTTAATAGTAAGTTGACACCCCGTACGTTTGTGAGACGTTTCCAAATAGAGTATTCTGTATTTGTATCTTCACTCTAAAACTGTTTCTTCGCTATCCAAATCTATTGCCCATGCAAAAAGAAACAACAGTAAATGAAATGATACGCTTCTGTCCATCCTCCTTGTTTACTAAGACTGGCTCTGCCAAGCGAAAGTAGGCACCACGATGTACATCCAGGCTGTGGCACGAACAGTTTCAGGCGTTTATTACGTTTGTGGATACGCTCTTTTTCTCATAAAAGTGCTCATATTTTCCTTGTTGAGGTTATGTACTCTACGTTCAATATAGGACACATGGTTTCCTATGTTTCTTTGAAATTCATCTCAGTTATCGTAAGGCAATTACCTATCTTGAACTTTGATCTAAAACTGCCATTTGTTTCTGATCTCATGCCTCTCATTGAAAATTACAAAGTATTACTGCGTAAAGCGTATTATAGTGATAGTTCATTAACAGCAAAATAAAATTACAGATACGTTTGGGAGCATGTCATGGAGAAGTACACGAAACGTTTAATATCTACGTAATATAAACACATTCAACAAACTGAAGATGGGAAACGGTATACCTCTCCACGAAAGCTTCATTTTGTTTTCAAAATGAAGTAACGGAAACTGATATAGGAATCTGTCGACTGACGATGAAAAGAGGTGAAGAAGTTTTATTCAGAAGCAGAGTGTGAGCTAAGATAGATAATGGAGATGGACAGGGACTTGATCCCAGTTCCCTGACTATCGCAAGCTGTGGTCTATTAGTAACGATATCCAAAGATTCCTCACTGACAGATGCATGGGGGCTTAATTATATCGAATGCAAATGATTTTAATTTTAGTCACTGTATATCCGATTACGAGGTCTCGTAAACGGTTGGCCCTGATTAGTATTTGTACGCAATCTGACTGCATAGAACAACAACAAAGAATGAAACGAAATTTCCGTTAACACAATTAATTAATTAATTCCCCAGCAACTATGAAAGCTACGAAACAACAAGGCACAAGTGTCGCTGTTCTGTGTGTGGAAGTGTGATTTAACGTACACATCTGGCACGGTTCTTCCTCAATACGACAAGATATTTTAAATACCATTTATACTGAAGTAATTAAAAAAAATAAACAGAAATACTATAATTGCACATAGAAACGAGAAATACAGTCTAATACAAGAACACGAGCCAGATGCTTTGTTGACTGATCCTGTGACCAAGAGGCGTTATTGTTTAAGACATTGAAATAAATAAAAAAAAAAGGAATTTTTTTACCTTCATAATATATTGACGAAAAGCACATTACAGCATCCCTAATCCAACAACATCTGGTGTCTAGCCCATCAAAACAATATGACAACATCTGAACAAGCACTCTCCATGGGAACCTCTCAACTACGACACACCACTGCTACATCTCAACAAGCACTGCCTACTGCGACTTCTCGACAAGAACTGCCAGTGGAGGCGGCTGAATAATACTCTTTGGCGCATTCTCTGGCGCTGTGACTCAGTGTAGCCACCTTTCATATGCCCCTCCTCCATGGGCTAGAATTTGTTGGTATTTTTGCCAGCATTGGTGGTGAAAATACCACCAAATTCGTCCAAAAAATACAGACAAAAATTAAAAAGTAATATTAATAAGTAAATATCACATAACTAAATAAATTTTGGCTTTGCACTGACCCTTCAATAACCTAATATATAAAATACAGTAAGGAATACAAATGCTTGCATACATATGATTTTACATAATAGTTTACACAAGTATCATGTGGTTAAACAATTCAACCAATAGCGCCATCAATGACGAATATGTACAGGTAAGAGTCTCATAACATTTCATAAACAGTAAATATACAAAAAAGCAGTTTATACAAATATTCACATAAAATCTTGTCAATATATCAATAAACAAGTAGTTGACAGTTCCAGCAGTAGCACCCAGCAATGGTCAACAGGTGCAAACACCAACGAGTGACATTATTTCAGTAGAAACAGTTCCATTAGTGGCACCCAGCAATGTTGAACAGGTGCAGACACCAACAAGTGACATCATTTCAGTAGAAGCACTTCCATTAGTGGCGCCCAGCAATGTTGAACAGGTGCAGACACCAACAAGTGACATTATCTCAGTAGAAGCAGTTCCATCAGTGGCACCTAGCAATGTTGAACTGGTGCAGACACCAACAAGTGACATTATGTCAGTAGAATCAGTTCCATCAGTGGCACCCAGCGATGTTAAACAGGTGCAGACAGCAACAAGTGACATAATGTCAGTATAAGCAGTTTCATCAGTGGCACCCAGTAATGTTGAACCGGTGCAGACACCAACAAGTGACATTATCTCAGTAGAAGCAGTTCCATGAGTGGCACCCAGCAATGTTGAACAGGTGCAGACACCAACAAGTGACATTATGTCAGTAGAAGCAGTTCCATCAGTGGCACCCAGCAATGTTGAACAGGTGCAGACAGCAACAAGTGACATTATCTCAGTAGAAGCAGTTCCATCAGTGGCACCCAGCAATGTTGAACAGGTGCAGACACCAACAAGTGACATTATTTCAGTAGAAACAGTTCCATCAGTGGCTCCCAGCAATGTTGAACAGGTGCAGACACCAACAAGTGACATTATTTCAGTAGAAGCAGTTCCATCAGTGGCACCCAGCAATGTTGAACAGGTGCAGGTAACAGTCCATAATATTCACTATCACTAATCAGACAGTTCATCAGAGTTCATTAGCACAAATTTAACATTTCCAAGTGGCACCCATTAATGTTGAACAAGTGCACGCACGTACAACAGTTTGAAGGCACACACAATTGCTTTTACAAAATTATTTTCAATGCTCTTACACTAAACATACAAATTATAATAAACACACAAATGATATCAGATAATTGTCACATTAAATATTACAAATACACAAATATTAGTAAACCTATAATATTTATGGGTGTCAGTGCAAGCCGCAACAAACAAGTAAAATAATATTTAGGAGATAGGTCGGTACCAATTATTTGGGATTAGGAAAGGAAAACACACAAAACACACTCACTCATCTTTCATCCACATTAAGTAATACTGTGTAATTGAATAGTGTTAACTGTGTAAATGCAATCCTGTCAAAGATTTGATGTTCAACATGTGTATCAAGTAGTAGTCAATAATAGTTAGTCAACGTCATAGTCATCATGTCAAGACCAATGTTTGCCAAGCCAAATCAAATGTACGGTCGCTGAACAACTGTCAGTGTGCCAAGATATGCAAATACTTCCTCTCTCAATATATAGTGATTTAACAAAGTGTGTGTGTAGACGATCTTCCTTCCACTTGAGTGTTCTAGTCTGCCATCTTCATCCTCCTTGTTCCATATAAACCAACAAAAAAATATGCTCCTCACTTACTTTACCTCTTATCCACCAAAACTCCAATAATCATCAGCATCACATAATCTCAATACTTCAATAATACCTCTTACGTCTAAACATATAAACCTTATCATCGATATCATTTACCTTACCTCTTGTCCACCAAAACTCCAATAATCATCAACTTCACACAATCTCAATACCTCAATAATACCTCTTCAACAAGTCGATACATATAAACCTTATCGCCAATATCATTTCCCTTCCATAACAACTCTTCCCTCTAGTCAGTTTCCTCGAACAAGTACAGATAAAATCCTAGTGCGAACTTCAATTTATCATCCCATGCAATCCGAAGACACAATGTCCACACACAACCTCTGTGTAATCCATCTGAGCCAAATCTTCTACTCACTATGAATTATAAAATACATTTTGATTCCCTTGTCCATCATTAAATAAAAGAAATGCATACATGACCTCTAACAGCCTTTAGTTTGAATAACTCTCAGTAAGTAAGTATGAGTACGGAGTGTTAATGATAGTAATAATTCACAGTGTGTACACCACTTTAAGAATCATGGCAAAACAGAAGCAAACATGTGGAGTATTTCTTGTGTCAAGTGTCAATTGCTATTTCAATTGCTCACGAAGAATGCAATGTAATAACTGTCAATGGTCTAAACCTTGTGTTGGTATGTCATGTCGTTAGCTTCCTTCCTAAATTTATACAGCTTCCATAAAACCTCCAGCTCATGTGACTTCAATGATGTTTCTTGTACTAATGTCGTTTGTAGCATTATAGTAGTTCATTTTCTTATCTTAAAAATATAAGGCACTGAGCGTAAGCAAAACATGCAACAGCGAGTAAATATACCAGTAGAGAACAGAATGTCAACAAGTGGATGCTGCACAATTCTTACAACGAGGCTCTGCCAAGTGAACAATCTATAATTAATATCATAGTGTGACCTAAACTCCAGGTTCGTACACCGCATATCAGCATTTCTATATACCAAATTAAAGAGTAGTTATGACAATAAAACAGAAATGTGTAAATATGCAATCCATACGCAAAGCAGCAATTATGTATCTTACATAATAAACAAGTCATTGGCATCATATCAGCATAAACAAATAAATTTTCATATGTAATCTTAATAAGTAAACATGAAGGCGCAAGCAGATAAATCACAAAGTGTAACCTACATACATAACCATTAGAGCACAACTAATCAAGTGACAATTATAATTTAAATAAATAGGCACAGCAGGCACATAATAAAAATATATGACATCAGTGAAAAAGCAGTGCAGCCAAGCGATGCATAATATACACAAGTAACAACCCTGTTCATTAATCAATCATTGTCAATATCAGTTAACACGAAGTATGAATCACGTAATCGCGAGCAGCAAATTACGTCTAAAGTACGTACCAAGTGGAAATATGTTACCTGAAAAATAAACTCAATTAATAGTTACCTTTTTAGTTTATTAGTTTCTTCTTCGAAATTAAATTCTTCCTGAAAATTTCTCGATAGCAAGTCCTCTTAACGTCGGACACACACAGAATTTACCTGAAGTACTTAAATATTTTATACAACCGTATCCTGAAAAATACTGAACGTTAATAACATAATTTAGCAAGTCACTATAGCTTTATACTGAATTTAATCAGAGAAATTAGACTGTGTATTTGTTTACGGCTGTCAGTGCATTTGCACTGAGCGCTCGATCAGCTGTAGGTAAGCGTGACGTAGGAAGTAATTATTTGCGGTCAACGACTGCCTTGTGCGGCGCGCAGACTTGACTGTTGCTTTGAGTATGTGGCGCCGCCGGAACACGGCGCGGTATCCTTGTATTCTCTGCGTGTTTACGTATAACTGTTAGTTGCTCAGAAGTATGTCATTCCACAAAAATTTTAACGTTTGATATATGATGTATTCCCTTAGGGCGCCGAGATTTAAGAGTTTCTACTTCGACAGTGTTATCATGAATAATTTTGCGAATCCTATATGGACCATTATAAAGCAGAAAAAAATTGCGACATAAGCCTTTTCCTTTGGGAGACAAACGGTGAGACTTAATTAACACCTTTTGACCAACTGACAAGGTTTTTAAACGAGCAGGATGTTTAGCTGATTTCTCTCTTCTAGCAGCTGCAGATGCAATATTTTGCAGAGCCAGGTTGGCAGCTTCAGAATGCCGCAGTTTCCGTGAAGGCAGAAAAGGAACGATTTCAGAAATGCGATTTGTCGGTGCTTTATTTTTTAATACCAATATAGGCGGTAAAGAAGTTGAATCATTAGGGAGTTCATTCAGAATGTTTTGAAAAATATGAAGATACTGATCCCACGTTCTGTGATTCTGATGACAATAAAGTCGACGCAATTTATTGATTTCCGTCATCCATCTCTCTGAAGCATTAGATTTAGGGTGAAAAAGTGAAATGAAAATTGGTTTAATCTTACGACGCCGTAGAGTACGAAGCCAAATTTTAGAGCGAAACTGTGATCCATTATCTGATATAACCTTATCAACATGACCCACTTCTTTAAGAAAATGTTTGATGAAAGCGTTAGATACTGAACGAGCTGTTGCTTTGCGGAAAGGTGTAAAACACACATATTTTGATGTCAATTCTACTGCTACCAAAATGTACGCAGAACCATTAGTAGAACGAACCACTGGACCAAACAAATCGACTGCAACCATGTCCTTTAATTTCGCTGGAATGATAGGAAACAACGGTGCTCTGTGAGAAATAGTTGGCGGCTTAGCCTTTTAACATAATTTGCATTTGGCAAGAACAGATCGAATACGTTTTTCCATATTACTGAAGTAGCAATTTTCTTGTAATTTATGAAAGCATTTTCTGGGACCAAAGTGTGCATAACTGAAATGTGTGTACCAAATCAATTTATTGACCCACTCATCAGGAATACAAAGTAACCAAACAGAGTTGTCGACCGATTTTCGTTTAAAAAGAATATCATTGCGAACTAAATAATACTGTCTGATAGCTACGCTTTCCTTTCTCCTCCACTTCTCCTTAATGTCCTTCCAGATTGGATCCTTATTTTGCTCCTTAGCGATGTCCTGGAGCGAAATAAAATTTTCAAATGCAACACTTTGAATATGCATCAAACAATAATTGTTTTACTTGCAGTCCTCTTCAGCACTTTGTTTCAAACCCATAGGTGCACGTGATAAAGCATCAGCAATAATATTTGAAGAACCCTGTATGTAAACAACACTAAAATCAAATTCCTGTAGGTACAGCGCCCATCCTGACAATCTTCCATGTGTTAATTTTGTTGACATAAGAAATTCCAGAGCTCGGTGATCGGTGTAAACCTTAGTATGTCTGCCATACAAAAATATGCGAAATTTTGTGAAAGCCCAAACAACAGCCAAGGCTTCAAGTTCCCTAATCGAATAATTCTTTTCTGATTTAGAGAGAACATGACTTCCAAATGCAATAGTTTTCTGTACTACAACGCCGTCTTCTTCTATCTCTTGAAATAAGTGTGCACCTAGGCCTTTGTATGATGAGTCCACCGCCAAACAAAAATCTTTAGATTTATCCGGGTGTGAAAGAAGTGGAGCAGCAACTAAAGCATCACGAAGTTGTTCAAATTCTGATTGAGCTTCCTCATCCCAACACCAATCATAATTCTTTCCAGATAGTTCACATAAACGAGGTGTGGCCAAATCGTCCAATTTAACAAAGCGTCTAAGAAAATTACAGACACCAAGGAAACTACGAACATCACGTTTTGTGGTAGGAACAGCATAATTACGAATAGCATCTAGTTACTATGGATCAGGGAGAATACCTTCTGTAGAAATAATATGACCAAGAAATTTCACCTGAGAACGACCAAATTCAGATTTTTCCAAGTTCACTGTAATGCCAACTCTTGCAAAAATACGTAATAATGAATCCAAAATTTTATTATGCTCACTTCAAGAACGTTTAGCAATAAGAATATCGTCAACATATGAAGTAATATTGTCACGAAGATAAACAGGTAAAATTTCGTTTAAACTATGAATGAATGCTGCTGAAGATACAGTAAGTTCAAACGGTGATTTCCGAAATTGGTAACAGTTACCAAAGGCTAAAAAGGCAGTGTATTTTCTACAATCAGGGTGGAGTTCTATTTGCCAAAAACTTGCGCGCATATCAATCGTGGATAAAACTTTAATTCAATGGAAATGTTGAAGAAGTTCATCTAAATTTTGTGGACGGTCAGTTTCAGGAATGATGATATTATTTATCTGTCTGGAATCCAGAACCAAACGAATTGACCCATCCTTTTTAAGAACGACGTGTAGTGGGCTGGTATAAGGACTGACTGCTGGCTCAATAGTGCCTTGATCTAACATGTATTGAAGTTCACTCTTAACCTTGTCTCTGTAAGCCAAAGGAATAGCGTACGTTTTCCCCCGAAATTGCGTGTGTTCTTTTACTTTAAATAAATATTGTAAGCCTTGTATAGTTCCTGTGTGATGACTAAATACTGTAGCATGTGAAGTCAAAATTTGGTGCAGTTCTTCTCTTGCAACATCATCTGGCACTTCAGCTTTCTTAACCTTTTCATTAATTAATTCTTCGCTGTTAATTATATCATCCATCGCGTCTCTGTATCTATTGTCGTTGTCATGAATGAACACATTGTCGTCATAATGCTCAGCGAATACATCAGGGGTAAGAAACCTCAAACAATTTGTGTCTGATTCAGATCTGGTTAAACACTCGAAAAATTTCAAACATTTCGGCATTGCGGCAACAGTCAAATTCACACTTCCTTCTTTAAAGTTCAAAATTGCCTTATGTGTGTTAAGAAACTCCATACCTAGTATAATTTGTGTACTGAGTAATGGAACAATAATAAAATTAGCAGAAAATTCGTATCCGTGACAAATGAAATTTAAGTTGGTCTGTTGTTTGACTTCCACACTTTTTCCAGAAATAGCGCCTCGAATTGTAATTTTAGAAACAGGTAACACAGGACAGGCAATAGTTCTTTCACATATACGAAAAACTGATTCACTAATGACATTCAATGGGCTCCCAGAATCTAAAACTGCAGTGAACTTATTCGTAGCCACACATACTTCAATAACAGGATGTAAAAATGCGTCTACATTATTTTCCTTTTCGTCTAACAAAATGTCTCTCATGTCTTCCAGGCGTACGTAGTGTAAAGTCGTAGTGTCATTACTTTCTGAACCGTCTATATTGCTGCCAGAAGCCGAAGCTACAAGTCATTGTCGATTGCTTGCGTCACGTCTTTGATTATTCGCGTCATTTTGCAGATCAATTTCTACGATTTGCACTTGTCTCTCGGAATTTCTGTCACGCGGAGGATGTCAATTAGGTCCCTCCTGTCTGTTAGATGTAAATTCTTGGTTGTGTCTGTTATTAAAATTTCTATTTTCCTGTCCGTCTGCATGACTACTTCTTGTGTAATTTCGACTGTCACTTCTGAAATTATTGTTGTATCTACTACCCTGGTTATTTCTGTAGTAAGAATTTCTATTACTGTATGAATAATTTCTGTCTTGATGATACCGATTACTGTTTCCGTTTGATTGATCATTCCGGTAGGAGTTTCCGTTATTATAACTGTCTGTGTAATTTCTGTTAGAACGTCTGTATTGTCATAAGGCTGGTATCTATTGTCCTGTCTGTTTCGTCTGTCATTATCAAAATTACCCGTATAACGTCCGTTCCGATCATTATCCCTTCTCTCTGAAAATCTACTGTGATTACCGTTACTGAAAAAATTACAAGAAGTCCCGTCGTCGTTTTCATACTCAAGTTCTTGTAGCAAACTCTTAAAAGTCTCAATGTCGTCTTTACATCTTCCAGCTAAAGCAATTTGTCTTATCGATTGTGGCAGCTTAGTTAAGCAAATGCGAATTAATTCAGTCGGGCTATAAGGGTTGGACAGGAATTGATTCTTTCGAATCATGTCTTCAAAGTATTCTGCCGGCGTGCGGAACTCAGACTGTTTAAAATTACGCTGCATAATAAGACTGTGTTTGACTCTGTCTTGCGTGTTTTCGGACGAATATGCCGATAGAAATGCATGATAAAAATCATTTAAATTATTACAATCTCTAATAAGTACGCGCATTCGCGTCGCCGGTTCGTTTTCTAAATATCCACACATAAATTCCAGTTTGTGACTTAGTGGCCAATTTGGTGGAAGTGCGTACATAAATTGATCTAACCATGAACGTGGATGTATGTCGTTCTTAGAATTGTGAAAGATTTTAAATTTCCGAACAGTTATGAAGTGTTTATAGTCAAAGTTTTCTCCTCGTGGCGACAAAGACCTACCGCGTCTGTCCCAGCCCGAATGTCGATTATTGTCAAGTCCGCGCGCCTGGCGCTCTCTTGTTGCATCTCGTAAATGAAACAAATTATTTTCTTCAAAGCCCTCTTCTATCTGTGATTCTAAATTTCTTCTGCTGTCTTTTCCTACAATTTCGCTTTCAATTTGTTTGACTTGCTTTCTAATGCCTCAAATTCCCTTTTAATGCGTTTATTAAATTTTCCCTGATTTTAAACATGTTTATTTATGTTCTGGTACTCTTCTGTTTCTGTAAATGGCAATGGAGCTGTATCATCTGAATCTCTGTCCCCATTTAAACTAAGACTTGTCAATTTATCTGCAATCTCCTCAACTCTTTCCGATAAGTCACCTATTTGTTCCTTCTGTTTATTTACGTCTTCCGTAATTGTCACGACTCGGGTTTCAGTATTGACACATTTAGTAGTTAACTGTTCATATTGTTGTGTTAGGTTATTTATTCTGTCATTTGGTACGGACTCCTCGATTCTCTCAAATTTTTCTTCCTTATCATGTGCACGTTGTAAATTTAACTCTGAAAATTTTTGTACTATCACGCGATCTCTTTCTTCCTGTTCTCTATCCTGTTCCTTTTGTCTGATTTCTACTGAAATTAATCTATTATTGTGAGCATTCAAAATCGGTTGTACTTCTTCTCTAATTTCTTTCTTTAATTCATCTTTCATGTTTTTGAAACATGTCCCTATTCGTGAGTTTAGCCGTGTTTCCACTGTTTCCATCTCTGTTTTAATTGTTTCTATTTGTGAGTCTAACCGTGTTGCCACTGTTTTTAATTCAGATGCTAACTGTAATCCCAGTGAGTCTAACAGTGTTTCCATTGTTCCCATCTCTCTTTTTAATTCAAATCCTAACTGCAATCCCAAATTTAATATAGCACCCATCAACTGCTGCATATTAACTGCTTCGAAATTCTTTTCGCCCCTAACATTTCCCGCAAAACCAGCTTCTTTTGTCATAGCTGTAAAGCTATCTACTATTCCAGAATCTTCTGTCGTTAATCTCGTATTCTGAAAATTTTTTGATTGTGAAAAATTTTGAACTGGTTCCAAACTATTTTCCCGACTTATTAAATTGTTTTCAACTTCATTATTCATCATACTGTTGTCCTGTGTTCGCGAGTTCGCCATGTCAACAATTTCGTCATTCTGACTATCCATCATTTTTGCCTTTTTCATCGATCGCGTAATCATTTACAAAATATACAAAACTCCTCCCTGTACGAAAATTACACACAAAGACACTTTATCTCCAACAATACCATTCACACGAAATGTTTCCCAACAAACATGTCTAACGAACAATTAAAACCTTCACAATTGCACAAAATTGTCAGACATGTATACAAGACATCAAAAATTAAATTCTGCCAAAATACCATTAAAAGAATGACAACTACAAATGTTCAGTTACCAATCTACACATGCAATATAGACTACAATTACTAAACTACAAATTACTTCAACAATACTACTGTCTGCTATTTTTACTATCAGAAGAATTCCAAGGGACGATCCTGGCAGGGTCGCCACATGCGTGGGGGCTTCATTATATCGAATGCAAATAATTTTAATTTTAGTCGCTGTATATCCAATTACGAGGTCTCGTAAACGGTTGGCCCTGATTAGTATTTGTATGCAATCTGACTGCATAGAACAACAACAAAGAATGAATCGAAATTTCTGTTAACACAATTAATTAATTAAGTCCCCAGAAACTATGAAAGCTACGAAACAACAAGGCACAAGTGTCGCTATTCTGTGTGTGGAAGTGTGATTCAATCTACACATCTGGCACGGTTCTTCCTCAATACGACAAGATATTTTAAATACCATTTATACTGAAGTAATTAAAAAAAATAAACAGAAATTCTATAATTGCACATAGAAGCCAGAAATACAGTCTAATACAAGAACATAAGCCAGATGCTTTGTTGACTGATCCTGTGACCAAGAGACATTATTGTTTAAGACATTGAAATAAATAAAAAAAAGGAATTTTTTACCTTCATAATATATTGACGAAAAGCACATTACAGCATCCCTAATCCAACAACATCTGGTGTCTAGCCCATCAAAACAATATGACAACATCTGAACAAGCACTCTCCATGGGAACCTCTCAACAACGACTCATCACTGCTACATCTCAACAAGCACTGCCTACTGCGACTTCTCGCAAAGAACTGCCAGTGGAGGCGGCTGAATAATACTCTTTGGCGCATTCTCTGGCGCTGTGACTCAGTGTAGCCACCTTTCACAGAATAAATTCATCAGTTTGTCACTAGATCCTCACCGCACATCACAAATTCATCAACTGTTCATCGAGGACCTGTAGGAGGTGTGTGTCCTTCATTATCAGTATTGACAGAAAGCTTCAATGGTTCAAATGGCTCTGAGCACTATGGGACTTAACATCTATGGTCATCAGTCCCCTAGAACTTAGAACTACTTAAACCTAACTAACCTAAGGATATCACACAACACCCAGTCATCACGAGGCAGAGAAAATCCCTGACCCCGCCGGGAATCGAACCCGGGAACCCGAGCGCGTGAAGCGAGAACGCTACCGCAGAAAGCTTCAATCCCCTAAATTTCCACCATACCTCCCGATTTAAACTAATGACAAATTAGCAGATTTCGCAGCCATTCTCACTGAAAGCAAAATCTTCACTGTTGTTAGGTTGCGTCATACGGTCCAAAGTTTTTCAGAGAAGTTACTCCACAACATCAGGACCGGCTGTAATCTACAACCCATCACTAGCTCCCGTTCATGCATTATGGACTTCACAGACGTTCTCCCAACTCCTTTCAGTAATGCTACTCCCTCTACACAAGAATCCATAAGGCTACTTCAAGTTGCCTTTCATTAGGAATGTGGAATGCACTCAACGACTATGATATGACTTTCAAAATGATGGAGTTTTGAGTGAACTGTAACAGGATCCCAAACAACAGGGGCCGGCCGGTATGGCCGAGCGGTTCTAGGCTTTTCAGTCTGTAACCGCGCGACCACTACGTTCGGAGGTTCGAATCCTGCCTCGGGCCTGGATGTGTGTGATGTCCTTACGTTAGTTAGGTTTAAATAGTTCTAAGGCCTAGGGGACTGATGACCTCAGATGTTAAGTCCCAAAGAGCCATTTGAACCATTTTTGAAACAAAAAACTAGTTCAAATGGCTCTGAGCACTATGGGACTCAACTGCTATGGTCATCAGTCCCCTAGAACTTAGAACTACTTAAACCTAACTAACCTAAGGACATCACACACATCCATGCCCGAGGCAGGATTCGAACCTGCGACCGTAGCAGTCGCACGGTTCCGGACTGCGCGCCTAGAACCGCGAGACCACCGCGGCCGGCTTTGAAACAACAGGGGACTGGCTTACTAGGATATGTATCAAAACTCTGAAATACTGTACTGATAATGGCTAGTTATTAGCCGAAGTCTAGATTTGCTTTAATAATGCCTGAAAGGATAGGACGACTGATAGCTGTATTCCATCATTTTGAAACCATACAGTTACTTGTTTCTAGTTCTTCTTCTTTCCCTGCAAACCTTACAGCTCTGCCACAGCATCTAGGTTTATGTACCGAAATGACTCGGTTGCTTCAACTAATTACTATTTCACTCCATACCTTACAAATGCCACAAAAATTCTCCAGTGGCCTCTCAAGGGTGTTAATTCCGCGGTATCATGACTAGCGCTAATCTTCACCTTGTGTATAGTTTCACTTCACACAATGCACACACCGCAGGAACTCGCCAACGGCCACAGACAAGTAGTCCTGCTGTGTCAGAACCGATAGACAGCATGACGACTGGCCTAAAACGTATCTGCTGTGTCGCTCCGTACGATGCAAATCGCATAGAAGTGCACCCACTGTCAGTCATGCAGCTTGTAATGTTGCCTTCTGTCGTCGACAAATAATTATTTTATGTTACACTAGCTGAAAAACCCGGTGTTGCTCTGGTATTTATTTATTCCAATCTTCTTTCTGTTAGTCCACCTCATCCTCCCTCATCTCTCTTAATCTCTTTCTTCTCCCTTCTCTATCCATCTCCTCTTGCCCCCTATCCCCATCCCTCTCTTCCTGCCCCACTCTCCTTCCTCCGCTACCCATCTTCTCTTTCCTTATCCAATTCTCCTTCCTCCTCCCAATCATCCCAACCGTTCCTGTCCATCATATCCACCTCTCACTCTATACATTTCCACTCCCCTCTCTCTATCCTCCTCCTCTCCTCTGTCCATCTATTCCTGCCCCTCTCTCTGTCCATCTCTTTCTGCCGTCTGTCCATTTTTCCTCCTCTCTCCCCATCTTCTTCTTCTCTCTCCCTGTCCATTTGCCCCTTCTTCCTTTCTGTGTATATCTCCTCCTCCCTCTCTGTTTCCATCTCCTCCTCTTCCCTTTCTATGTTCATTTCCTCCTCCTCCTTTGTCTGTTCATCTTCTCCTACCACATCTCTCTGCCTGACTCTTCCTCTCCCTGTATCTGTACATCTCTTCATCTTCCCTTTCTCTGTCGATAGCCTCCTCTCCATTCTCTCCATACATATCCCCTCCCCTGTCTCTGTCCATCTCCTCCTCCTCCTATCTGTGCCTGTCTTCTCATTACCCCTCGCCCTGCCCATTTCTTTTCCTCCCTTTCTCTCCACTTATCACGCTCACCCTAATAGAAAGCTGATGATTCTTACTCCTACAGTATTTCTCTCCAGATAGTAACTAATATAATGTACCAAATTTGATTGAAATCGTTCCAGGAGTTTAGTATGAGCGTTTCACCTGTGGCTTTGCTGGCATATGCACATGTCAGATATATTCCATATATAGTTGACGTATTTAACTTGTATTGTTACACATATTTCACCTGTATGTCTAGGACATTTCACCAAAAAGTTTCATTTTCACGCAGTTAATGTATATGACGTCGTATCTCCTGAACTACATGGTACAGAAAGGTACAATTTTCAGGTACATCGAGTGGTATATTTGTCCAATGTGTGCGAAATGTGTGGAGAACAGAGTTCGTAGTAAAAACGTAATAAATTAAATCGTCATGCATGATGCAGCAGATTTCCAAGCATCTCGATGTTTATATTGCTGATGGTTCAAATGGCTCTAAGCACTATGGGACTTAACATCTGAGGTCATCAGTCCCCTAGAATTAGGACTACTTAAACCTAACTAACCTACATCACACACATCCATGCCCGAGGCAGGATTCGAACCTGCGACCGTAGCAGCAGCGCGGTTCTGGACTGAAGCGCCTAGAACCGCTCGGCCACAGGGGCCGGCTATATCTCCTGAACTATGAGTCGTAAAACGATATATTTTTCTACGTACATTCACAGGCATATGTAGATGCTGTCTGCGAAATGTGTTGCGAATAGAGATAGTAGCAAAGAAGTAATAAATTAAAACTTTATGCATGATGTGGTAGTTTTTTCACGCATCTTGTTATTTGGCGTCACGTTTTCTAAACTATGTGTCGTACAATGATATATTATTTTAGGTAAATTCAACAGCATATGTGGATACTGTCTGCAAAAAGTGTTGCGAATAGAGATTGTAGCAGAGAAGTAATAAATTTACAGGTCCTACCTCGTGCGGTAATATTGTTACGCATCAGTATTTATTACGTACCTGCTGAACTAAGTGAGGTGAAATGCAATTATTCTGTTACTTTCAGTGGTAAATGTGGATACTGTTGGCAAATTTGACACGAATGCAGTTTGTGGTAAGAAGTAACAAACTGAAACATCATGCTTGATATGACAGTTTTCCTGCATAAACAACGAAAATGTAGTAGGTTTCCTTTCATCATTCTGTGGGATAAACAGCAAGAAAAAGTTTCGAAAAAGTATGGACATTACGTGTAAAGATCAAGTCTCTGAGTGCTCTCTTCCCCAAATACTGGGTAACTATAGCATGGGTGTTCTCGCATCGTGGGTTACACTGCTTTTTCACCCCAACATCACCCCTTTGATAGGTGGATCGTTCTTATTATCACAGCGATGACTTCCGTGAATGAACACACAGTACAACGACCACGCGTGTACCAATGTTAACACCATGACATCGGTAAATACGCTTGAAATGCACACGACAATCGGCAATGGACGTTGGCGCAGTGGGTGAGCGTCCGTTGCGTACCTTCCTCATTATGTCGATGGGAAGGCGCGAATCCGTTGCCTTCCAGGAGAACAGCTCCTTCACACCCGTAATGCGGGACGGATACAAGACGGCGGAGGCTCCTTTATGCTCTGGGGAACATTCACGTGGGCAGCCATGGTTCCAATGGAGCTTGTGGGAGGCATCAAGAGGGCCACGATGTATCGCACACGGGTTGCAGTCCAAGCACACCCCTTTATGACGATCATTTTATCGAAGACAGTGGCACTTTTCAACAAGATAACGAGCCATGTCAAAGGGTCCGGAGTGTGATGGATTGGTTGGAGGCACACAGTAGAGAGTTAAAATTGATGTGATAGCCCCCAGCTCACCAGATCGGAACCCGATCGAACATATCTGGGATGAGACTGAACGCGGCGAGAGTGTTCATCCCTCCCTCCACAAAATTCAGGGGAATTAGGTGTGCAGATGTTGTGCCAACTCCCTCCAGAGACCTACCAAGGCCTCATTGCTACGGCGTCACAAACCAACGCCGCTCTTATCCATTCCAAAGGCGGACATAACGTAGGTGGTCGTGATGTTCTGGCTGATCAGTGTATGTTAAATATGATTACATTGGCAAATAAAACAAACAAACATCGTCGGAACACGCCTAAAAGGCCCATCGTTACCGACCAGCCGCCAATTAATCCTCAGTCCCTAGGCTTCGAATGCAGATACGGGGGGTGGGGGTCAGCAGACCGCTCTCCTGACCGTTGTCAATTTTCGTGAGTGGTACATTCCCAAATAAGAACCGCACATTCCCAAATAACAATCTTGAAATGATGTAATTCGAACCTATCCCCTAATCCGATTGTTACGTAAGCACAGTCACAGTAGAGATCTCGAATTTTCTTAGCAGTGTCGAGATATTTCTAGCTGCAGTGGCGGGAAAGTTAATAATTTGTGCTTTCACATTACTCAAACCCGCCACCTACGCCGCCTATTCTAGACACGAATATACATTAACTATAGGTTTCTTTCACCAGCAGTGAGATGTGTACATGTTTGAATTAGAAATGATGTGATGAGCAGTACAGTGATGATTACACAGGAAGACACTTCAACTAAGGACTTTTTTTTCATTTTTTGTCCTCACCAGCAGTTAGGAGTGGCAATTTTGAACTTGAAATGATGTGACGAAAAGATCTGTGCCTCTGTGGGCGTCGAAACCGTCACACATCTTTATCGGCAGTGAATGACGACATGTTAAAAATCAAAATACGAGGGCAGTTCAATAAGTAATGCAACACATTTTTTTTCTGAAACAGGGGTTGTTTTATTCAACATTGAAATACACCAGGTTATTCCCCAACATTTTAGCTACACAATACTATTTTTCAACGTAATCTCCATTCAATGCTACGGCCTTACCCCACCTTGAAATGAGGGCCTGTATGCCTGCACGGTACCATTCCACTGGTCGATGTCGGAGCCAACGTCGTACTGCATCAATAACTTCTTCATCATTCGCGTAGTGCCTCCCACGGATATTGCGTCCTTCATTGGGCCAAACATATGGAAATCCGACGGTGCGAGATCGGGGCTGTAGGGTGCATGAGGAAGAACAGTCCACTGAAGTTTTTTGAGCTCCTCTCGGGTGCGAAGACTTGTGTGAGGTCTTGCGTTGTCATGAAGAAGGAGAAGTTCGTTCAGATTTTTGTGCCTACGAACACGCTGAAGTCGTTTCTTCAATTTCTGAAGAGTAGCACAATACACTTCAGAGTTGATCGTTTGACCATGGGGAAGGACATCGAACAGAATAACCCCTTCAGCGTCCCAGAACACTGTAACCATGACTTTACCGGCTGAGGGTATGGCTTTAAACTTTTTCTTGGTAGGGAAGTGGGTGTGGCGCCACTCCATTGATTGCCGTTTTGTTTCAGGTTCGAAGTGATGAACCCATGTTTCATCGCCTGTAACAATCTTTGACAAGAAATTGTCACCCTCAGCCACATGACGAGCAAGCAATTCCGCTCAGATGGTTCTCCTTTGCTCTTTATGGTGTTCGGTTAGACAACGAGGGACCCAGCGGGAACAAACCTCTGAATATCCCAACTGGTGAACAATTGTGGCAGCACTACCAACAGAGATGTCTAGTTTAGCACTGACTTGTTTGATGGTGATCCGTCGATCTTCTCGAACGAGTGTGTTCGCACGCTCCGCCATTGCAGGAGTCACAGCTGTGCACGGCCGGCCCGCACGCGGGAGATCAGACAGTCTTGCTTGACCTTGCAGCGATGATGACACACGCTTTGCCCAACGACTCACCGTGCTTTTGTCCACTTCCAGATCACCGTAGACATTCTGCAAGCGCCTATGAATATCTGAGATGCCCTGGTTTTCCGCCAAAAGAAACTCGATCACTGCCCGTTGTTTCCAACGCACATCCGTTACAGACGCCATTTTAACAGCTCCGTACAGCGCTGCCACTTGTCGGAAGTCAATGAAACTATACGAGGCGAAGCGGGAATGTTTGAAAATATTCCACAAGAAATTTCCGGTTTTTTCAACCAAAATTGGCCGAGAAAAAAAAATGTGTTGCATTACTTATTGAACTGCGCTCGTATATTTTCATCAACAGTTAAGTGTGCTCATCCGAAATCCCGAAAGGACGTATGAAAATGTTGTGCCAGGCTAGGATTAGAATCCAGACACGTGTCTTTCGCGGAAAACTTGAGGAGTTTGGAACCGTGAGCAAACAACCAATTTACGGCTCTATTACGTCACAAAGGGATAAAATCCCGTGAAACCAAACCACTGTATTCAACGTCTCTAGCTGAAATAAAAGAGTAAGTGTCCTGCGACCTTACATGTTCTTTGGTTCTTTAATTATAGTAAAAATATTAGTTTAAGGAATGTTACTGATGACAGTGTTTCTTTGCTTAAGTCTCTGTCACATCTCAACCTAACTTGTAATCGGTAGCGAAGCGACATCATGTTTAATGCGAATCTGGAATCGTATGTTCTTCATTTGGCGTTACCAGGGATATATAGGATCTACCAGTCAAAACGGTTGCCGGAAGAGGGAATTGAATTCTAAGCCTACAGATGCTAATAAATAATCAATACCCCAGAACAATAAACATATGGCTGGGTCATAATTTGTGGTAGCTCTGTCGCGCCATACCAGATAATAATTTAGGCTTCATGATTCCTCAGAATAGGTTACAGTCGGTTCATTACATACACTTCGTACTCTATCATATCACCATTAACCAGCAACCTCAGTTACCCATTCAACTTGACTTTGTAATCACTGAAATAACATCCCATAATGGCCATCTATACAAGCTGCCAAATCTGTGGGATGCGGAAGTTTCCACAGCAAGCGTTGCTTCCGCGTAAGCTACTCTCTATGGTAAACGGCGTTCAGTGCAAAAGAAAAGCTGAGTTGTTGAACCCGATGCTTTCGTAATTTAGAAAGCTACAACTCTTCGGTCTGCTAACAGTATCAGTATATTGGAGGTTCAGTAATAATTTACTTCATCTTGCAACCCGCCAGTAACAGTAAAACACCGGCGAAGAGCTCGTTTCTGTCTGTCCTGATCGGAATAATGTCTCCTCCGCCGGCCTACGGCTTCCAGACGCAAGCCTGTGTCAGCCCAGGTGATCACGACGGATCGCGCCTTTAGCCTATGACGCACAGAGGACGTTTGTACCCTCACATCGGCAAACATGAGATTATTTAATATCGTAGTTCCGTCTTCAGCACGAAATACTTTCTGTAAACAGTGTGCACACCATGCAGTAACAACAACGCTGTAACCGGTGTTCTCGCAGCATATGACATGAGGAGTAATAAGTATGTAATCTGTCATTGCGGGCAAATTTTACCTGGAAAAAGGTTTGTCCGATTTCTGATTTAATAGAGCAGGAAAGGCAGGAAGCTTGATTGGAAATTTGAAAAAAAAAATTGAAATTTGTGGTAAGTTCCTGTGAGACCAAACTGCTGAGGTTGTCGGTCCCTAGACTTACACACTACTTAATCTAACTTAAACTAACCTACGCTAAGGACAACAAACAAAACCATGCCCGAGGGAAGACTCGAACCTCCGACGGAGTGAGCCGCGAAAAACCGTGGCAAAGCGCCCTTGCCCGCGCGGCTACCCCGAAACCGTCAGGAAGCTTGATTAACTGTGCCCTGTACGGGGTGAGTGTTATCGAAGAAAAGAAGTCGAGTAACAGCTTTATCGTATCCTGAGACACGAGATAATCCGCAATGAAGCCGAAATTAGTTATAGTTGCGTGGAGTGACCTTCCTGAACTAAAAACATACATTTGATAGTTAGGCGACAAGCCATACGTGAATATTTGCAAGCCGTCGCTCGCTTTATTCATAACTATGTGTCTGAGGGAAGGTACTTATTCACCAACACACTAAAACAAAAACGGAGGATAGTACAGGGAGTACGAATGAGAACAGTGGCGTATAAAAGTTAACGAAATAAAGACAAGTTTTATTAAACCTTTGGTAACTACAACTATCTGAAAGACCTTACACTAAAATGACAAACACAATTAGATAAGGAATGGAGTTTGAGAGGGAAAGCATACATTGGGATGGTAGCTATACAAATTCTCCCCCTAATTAATCCCTTTTACAACGCAGTCTGACTCCGTTTACATGAATCTTTTCAGATGGAATCAACCACGATCTATTATACCACAAACTATGGTTCACCTGAGAAAAGAGAACTGTGGATTTCACTCAACAATCCTACTCCGCAGCAGCTGTACTTTACACTTTTACGTTGATTCAGGCCGCAGTAGAAAACGGAGCGATGTGAACGAGGAGGGGTTGCTGCGCCAGCTGCAATGTTCTGAAGCTTCCACGAAAATATGTGAACTACATTGTCTGGCGTAGTGCGTATTTATGTGAGTAGCTAGTGCCTATCCTGTGTGTGATTCAGTACGTAATAATTAAATATTACCCTAGCCATTTCTGTGTGGGCTCATTGGTGTAGCGACGCCATTAACGACAAAAATTATTTAAGTTCTTCCAACAGTCATATAATACTAAAAGTATAAAAATAATAATTGTAATAATCTGAAAACGGCGTCCTGCAATATTTTTCTATTCATATTAGGCGAGAGGTACCGTTTTTATTAATAACAATCTCGATAAACGCTTACACTGCCATTTGCAAATAGGCATCAACCAGGAACATCCAGCCCCTTATAAAAAATAATTAAGAATTGTTTAAATGTATAATCGCGTAATATTTAAAAGGGTTTTAATCTATCGTGAGCAAGACGGGTGCCTTTACGATGGGATATGTATGCCATTGTTGGTGATAGCACCCTCAGAAAAATCAGCTGTGGTTTTTAACATACATAAAAGAGAAAAGATTCATCTATTTTTCAAAACTATTTCATACAATAATAATTCCAATCCCAAAGAAAGCAGGTGTTGACAGATGTGAAAATTACCGCATAATCAGTTTAATAAGTCACAGCTGCAAAATACTAACGCGAATTCTTTACAGACGAATGGAAAAACTGGTAGAAGCCGACCTCGGGGAAGATCAGTTTGGATTCCGTAGAAATGTTGGAACACGTGAAGCAATACTGACCCTACGACTTATCTTAGAAGAAAGATTAAGGAAAGGCAAACCTACGTTTCTAGCTTTTGTAGACTTAGAGAAAGCTTTTGACAATGTTGACTGGAATACTCTCTTTCAAATTCTAACGGTGGCAGGGGTAAAATACAGGGAGCGAAAGGCTATTTACAATTTGTACAGAAACCAGATGGCAGTTATAAGAGTCGAGGGACATGAAAGGGAAGCAGTGGTTGGGAAGGGAGTAAGACAGGGTTGTAGCCTCTCCCCGATGTTATTCAATCTGTATATTGAGCAAGCAGTAAAGGAAACAAAAGAAAAATTCGGAGTAGGTATTAAAATTCATGGAGAAGAAATAAAAACTTTGAGGTTCGCCGATGACATTGTAATTCTGTCAGAGGCAGCAAAGGACTTGGAAGAGCAGTTGAACGGAATGGACAGTGTACTTGAAAGGAGGGTATAAGATGAACATCAACAAAAGCAAAACGAGGATATTGGATTGTAGTCGAATTAAGTCGGGTGATGCTGCGGGAATTAGATTAGGAAATGAGACACTTAAAGTAGTAAAGGAGTTTTGCTATTTGGGGAGCAAAGTAACAGTGGATGGTCGAAGTAGAGAGGATATAAAATGTAGACTGGCAATGGCAAGGAAAGCGTTTCTGAAGAAGAGAAATTTATTAACATCGAGTATTGATTTAAGTGTCAGGAAGTCGTTTCTGAAAATATTTGTATGGAGTGTAGCGATGTATTTAAGTGAAACATGAATGATAAATAGTTTGGACAAGAAGAGAATAGAAGCTTTCGAAATGTGGTGCCACAGAAGAATGCTGAAGATTAGATGGGTAGATTACATAACTAATGAGAAGGTATTGAATAGAATTGGGGAGAAGAGGAGTTTGTGGCACAACTTGACTAGAAGAAGGGATCGGTTGGTAGGACATGTTCTGAGGCATCAAGGGATCACTAATTTAGTACTGGAGGGCAGCATGGAGGGTAAAAATCGTAGAGGGAGACCAAGAGATGAATACACTAAGCAGGTTCAGAAGGATGTAGGCTGCAGTAGGTACTGGGAGATGAAGAGTCTTGCACAGGATAGAGTAGCATGGAGAGCTGCGTCAAACCAGTCTCAGGAAGACCACAACAACAACAACAACAACAAGAATAACGGCACGGTTATCGTTGCATGCCCTAGCTTGTTGAATTCACTGGAACTCCCGCAGTTGGTCTCGTTGATATGCGAAATTACATTTTAACTATGAATAATACACAAATTGGGAAGGATTTCACCTCCACCAGCTTGTTCCTGTAGGCTTGTGGATAAAATTTTATGAAGTAGCTCGGTATTCTCAAAGCAGTCAGTTATGGCTACTCACATAATTATCTGAATCATGGTTGCTACGAGACCTATGATTTGTTTCAGTATCATACGGCATACGAGTAATTATTAGCCAAAAACTCTGGGGTTTTGATCCGTAAGCCAAAACAACTCAGTGTTTCAACCTTTTCGTACTTCGTTACAAATGCACCATAATCCCAGTGACACGAAACCTTTTCTGCCATTTTCAGTTAGTCTTATAGAGCCAACTGATGGAACAACAGAAGACCATTCTAGACTAATTATGACAGCGCATTCGTGGCTTTCTGGTTGTTTCAGCGCATTTACTCGTTATACAGTGGGGAACATGCTCCGGCATGAATTACTTTGTCGTTACAGTGATAAATCACCGATAAATGGTTATAGATTTATACCCTCAGTAACGTCTTCTTGTTATCAGCTTTTATGGCTATGTTTTCTCCTTTTCCTCTGAAAATTAAGTACCATCAAAGATGAAGGAGAATATCGCATTAGGTGAATATCAAATGTTTCCATATTTCCAACTCAACATTCAAGAAATAGCGAAAATAAGATATATAGGTTTTTCTAAGAACGAACAAATAACAACGCTAATAGTAAATTATAGTAATAATTAATTAAGTATGCCACATTCCAATATTCAGCTGATGATTTTGAGAAGTCGCCGATTATTAGTCAACACAAAATCTACCATACGAATTCAACAGATTTTCTTAAGATGGATGTACTGAATTTCATTCCGGCCCTTTTCAGCTGTATTAGAGAAGAAAAAGCATGAATGACTTTATTTAACCAAAGCTCCACGCTATAGCAAAATTTGAATTCGCCTCGGCAAACAAACGCAATATCAGAGATGTGGTGAAGCATCGACGTGTAGAACATTCTCTCACTGCTGCAGTAGCAGGTAAAGCAGAAAGAATTGCGTTTCGTTCACAGAGCTGAAGATAAGAAAAATTGTAGAAATTTACTGGTAAAGTTACTTCCTTGCAGTGACAAAATGAATTTTTTGATTGTGACTTATTACATTCAGAAATTTGTATCAAAATTACAAGGAAGTATCCGATGAACTTGGAAGGATAATTCGGCTCTAGTTCCAAAAGTAAACGAGCACGAAGTTGCCAGATAAATCTTGTATATTTCCAAGTCTCCGCTATTCCAACAGCAGGAACCTATTTTTGGATGGCTCTCAAAATCTCGTGAGCCGTGCTGTGGCTCGCGTTGGTGCTGTTGTGGGTTTCTGTCCTCTGTTGGATGCCAGACTCTATCGTTTAGTTGACTTGGTTGCCGTTATTGTATTTTTCTTGCGTTGCCGGCACGTGTGGCCGAGCGGTTCTAGGCGCTACAGTCTGCAACCGCGCGACCGCTACGGTCGCAGGTTCGAATCCTGCCTCGGGCATGGATGTGTGTGATGTCCTTAGGTTAGTTAGGTTTAAGTAGTTCTAAGTTCTAGGGGACTGATGACCTCAGATGTTCAGTCCCATAGTGCTCAGAGCCATTTGAACCATTTTTCTAGCGTTGACTGGCGCCACTTGTTTTCGCAAGCGTTGCCTGTCCGCTAGTGGCAGCAGCGGCGTAGTCGATATGTGGTAGCTGTGACCATATCTTTGGGGTGACGTCGTTGCTCTTCCGGGTCGTGTGAGTGGGCAGTTCGGTTGGGGACTCTGGAGAGGCCTATAGGGCAGTGCAAGAACACGCCGGGACCGTTGGCGGCACGCATACACTGGCGGATGGAAGGGCTGCGGTCGAAAGGGTACACGACCTAATCGTCCACCGGATCCAACAAGCTTTAAGTTAAGTGAATTTTAATCCTAACAGTGAAACCTCCACTACTGTGAGATCTCGCGATTCTCCAGTGACTTGGGTTCGTGTTGCTGCTCGCAGTGTCGCCGAGACGAAGAGCAACGAGTGGAGTGCTTGGGGACGGTGGATGTAATTAGCTTTCCTCGACCTCTTGTTACTGATTGCTGCATTCTATGGGTTACTATTTGTTAAGTGCAACCAGCGGTATTTTTCCTGCCTGGTCGCCGCTAACGTCCCAGTGACCTGCCCTGGCGGTTAGTGTACGGCAGTGTACGTTTCCTCGCCGGACGAAGTGGGCGTGCGGTTCTAGGCGCTGCAGTCTGGAACTGCGACTCCGCTACGGTCGCAGGTTCAAATCCTGTCTCGGGCATTGATGTGTGTGATGTCCTTAGGTTAGTTAGGTTTAACTAGTTCTAAGTTCTAGGGGACTAATGACCTCAGCAGTTGAGTCCCATAGTGCTCAGAGCCATTTGAAACATTTTTGTACGTTTCCTCGCCTTGCCGCTACTGTCCGGTAAGGCGTGTAGTTTTGGCTGTTTCCTTGATCTGTATATCGGAAGAATGGAAAAGAAAACTGAGAATGCGCTAGGTGACCATCAGTTTGGCTTTAGGAACAGTAAAAGGACGAGAGAGGCAATTCTGACGTTACGGCTAATAATGGAAGCAAGGCTAAAGAAAAATCAAGACACTTTCATAGGATTTGTCGACCTGGAAAAAGCGTTCGACAATATAAAATGGTGCAAGCTATTCGAGATTCTGAAAAAAGTAGGGGTAAGCTATAGGGAGAGACGGGTCATATACAATATGTACAACAACCAAGAGGGAATAATAAGAGTGGACGATCAAGAACGAAGTGTTTGTATTAAGAAGGGTGTAAGACAAGGCTGTAGCCTTTCGGCCCTACTCTTCAATCTGTACATCGAGGAAGCAATGATGGAAATAAAAGAAAGGTTCAGGAGTGGAATTAAAATACAAGGTGGAAGGATATCAACGATACGATTCGCTGATGACATTGCTATCCTGAGTGAAAGTGAAGAAGTATTAAATGATCTGATTGCTATCCTGAGTGAAAGTGAAGAAGTAGTAAATGATTTGCTGAACGGTATGAACAGTCTAATGAGTACACAGTATGGTTTGAGAGTAAATTGGAGAAAGACGAAGGTAATGAGAAGTAGTAGAAATGAGAACAGCGAGAAAACATCAGGATTGATGGTCACGAAGTCACAGAAGGAATTCTGCTACCCAGGCAGTAAAATAACCAATGACGGAGGAGCAAGGAGGACATCAAAAGCAGACTCGCTATGGCAAAAAAGGCATTTCTGGCCAAGAGAAGTCTACTAATATCAAATACCGGCCTTCATTTCAGGAAGAAATTTCTGAGGATGTACGTCTGGAGTACAGTATTGTATGGTAGTGAAACATGGACTGTGGGATAACCGGAACAGAAGAGAATCGAAGCATTTGAGATGTGGTGCTATAGACGAATGTTGAAAATTAGGTGGACTGATAAGGTAAGGAATGAGGAGGTTCTACGCAGAATCGGAGAGGAAAGGAATATGTGGAAAACACTGATAAGGAGAAGGGACAGGATGATAGGTCATCTGCTAGGACATGAAGGAATGACTTCCATGGTACTAGAGGGAGCTGTAGAGGGCAAAACTGTAGAGGAAGACAGAGATTGGAATACGTCAAGCAAATAATTGAGGACGTAGGTTGGAAGTGCTACTAAACCAGTCAGTAGACTGATGACCAAAAAAAAAAAAAAAAAAAAAGGTCGGTTGGTATTTATTTCTTCTACTCTGGTAGTAGTGGCTCCTTTCTCCTTTTGGACGCTCTAAACACAGCATTCTGAGGGCGTAGTGCTGACCGCTGTTTCCGGCTTTGGCGTGGTGTTCCATCGTTGCGTTGGTTATCGGACGTTAGGTGGCTTCAGCAGATTATCATTAGTCACTCTTTAGACTGCCACTAGTCTGAGTTACCATCTTGTCAAGTGAATGCAACTCTTGGCTGCCTTTCACATCGCTCGCGAAAGTGTTTTTGGCCTGACCTGCTCAGAGGTCGATTCCTGGAGCACCGTCAGTGGCTATCACTTGTGTTTTATTATTGTGTTATTATTTTATTACTATATTTTCAAGTTACTATCATTTGTCTCACCTGTTTGGTGATCAGTTGCTTGTCCTTTTGAATTAACCTTGTTATTGTATTTGCTGTTTTATGGTATGTTTCTATTTTTTATTATAATTGCCATTCTTGGCGTTACAGCATTTTTAAACGGTTGTGCTACCAAGTTTACTATCATTTATCTCATCTGTTTGGTGATAAGTTGCCTGTCTCTTAACTTTTGCTATTTCCTTGCTGTTTGGCAGTACGTTTGTTAAATTTTTTAAATAATTGTCATTCCTATCGTTAAAGGCCTTCAGCCGTGACTGTCGCGCCTTGTCTTAAAGTTCTAATTTGGCAATTCTATTTTTTGCAGCTGGCTGTAAGACGTTGGTCACTTGTCTTTTATATTTTAATAACTGTAACTATAAGTTGCATCAAGTTTAATCAGTTCTTAATTTATTGCCATTAAGACCTTCAGCCGTGAAACAATTTTTAAATTATTGCCATTATTTTAATCTATTGTTGATTTTAAATAAACTGTGTGTGATTATACGAAAAGCCAACTAATAGCTACTGATTACGGCCTCGTCCACAATCGTAACCGAATTCTGCCTTCCTTTGAGACCACCAGGTCTCAACTCGTTCTAGTGCTGCTACCCAAAGCCTTCTGTATGATGATTCTACCTGATAATTACAATTATCTCAGTAAATATAACATGGTAGAAGCAAAGTAAATCTAGTGGAAGCATCCTGTGAGTTATTTAATTGTATAATTATATGTTTATATACGTAATTGTGTAATGAAGACATAATTGCGTTACGATAGTTGTCAAAGATGAGAACACATATGGAAAATTTTTGGAATGAGCCTCTCCTGTGGTAAGGATGTATTTATAAAACATTGAAATCGACCAGCATCCAGGCTTTTGGCAGTTTTGCCAAGAAATTCATCATGCAAGGTATAGCCAGTGCTTCGCAAATAAGCCGCAAAGAGAGAGGAATCTGTAGAAATGCATTATACTACTAGAGAAGTTCATTGGGTATAAACGAATAGTAAAAACACCAACATGTCAGTTACTGTAGACACGTTAGTACTCAAGAATTACTGTGGATACATACCCGCTGTCATCTTCCCGCAGACGATAAAAGTTCCTCATTTTGGCAAAAGCTAACAGACTTGTAATCCACCAAATGTCACGATTTTTTCGCTTTTTGAGACAACACAATCGTAAGATGGAAAGTGCCTAATTTTGTAAATGGCGGCTAGTACTTAAATCCACCAAATTTCTTCATTTATTTATCCTTTAGTTGATATGATCTGCGAACACTAGTTTTGACATCCGGGTAATAGGACATCGTATATTCAGTCATTGCTTTGTGACGGCGCTACCCCAAGTAAAAATGAACATTGATCAAAGTGGAACATCAATTCGTTCAAACCACTGGTCAGCGAAATTCAGAGCAGTGAAAAAACATTGAAGTGAGCTGTTTGTTCATTTAAATAACTACTGGTGAATAAAATACCGAGTAGCGAAAATAACTGATAAACTGATTATTAAACTTATCGCAACACTTAAAAACTGAACAGTGATTCCTATATCAGTTGATAGCGAACGATATGACTTATTTTGTAAATATCTACAAGTTTAACGTACTAAAATTACCTGACATCGCCAGTGTTGTAGGAAGCGATCTTAAAATTGTGTTGTAGTATTTTTAAGAGAACTTTTTACTCGCCAAAATGTCAAGGAAGGATACACCGATTAGCAGTTTCGGGTCAGTTAAATGGCCATCTTCAGATCATATAACAGAAGGTGATGTCCACATTGACTACTGACGCATGCCTCTTCATCAATATCGTGTTTGGAATTTCAAAGTTAAAATTGTAGTTTTGAATTTTCAAGTTTGGAATTGTAAATGTCATTGTGACAAAACGTCGTGTTTCATCAGTCGATGTAGACATCGCTTTCTATCATGCAATCTGAAGGTGACCATTTTTCTGGTTGACACTAGAAATCAATATATCCTATCTTGCAACGTTTGAAATTTAAAAGGTTTCGTAAAGAAGACTACAACACTAAATTTAACATACACACACATACACACACACACACACACACACACACACACACACACACACAAATGAATTCTGTTGTAATTTTAGTCGTATTTGCAGCACAACAACTGAGACTGACGTTGGCTAAGTCAGATATTCAATATCATGGTACATTGAAGAGACATCCTTTGAAATTCACCTTTTGCGGTATTTTGCAAACAGCGGTAAAATACTTAATTTCAGCGTTAGCAATGTTTAATTGTATCGTTCATTATGTAAAAGTATTATTTATGACACAAAGTGTGTAAACAAGTCACTGTTTAAATGAAAAACCATACTCGTGAGGTGAAGGTTGTATCTACGCAGGCTGTGTTGAACAGTACAATATACGAGTACAGCACGGTACTTACTTGAAACTGAACTGCTGTTAAGATCTATTATTTCGAACAACTGTAAAAAAGTTTTGGAAGTTTGGCAACAACAACGGGTACCTTTTGGATAGCCTCCTGACATGGCAGCTGTGGGATCACATACACACTACGACTTCGTCAACGCTTGCGACCGCGACCTCAAGCTTCCAAAATGTCTCCCAAAAAGACCAAGAGAATGTGGTATGTCAATTTATACCTCTGGTTTTCCTCTATTTGTGCGGCTCCAACGTTTTCAGTTGAAAATTAGCTGATGAATAATATCTGCAGATTTCCCTAATTAGATTTGGACGTGTCTAACACTTCAAGGATTGAGATGAAGCACTTTTGTTTATCTACCAATGACAAGCTTTCTTTATAACATCTCTTCACCGAAGCTAAAACGGGTAAATATATTCACATAACAAATAGTATATGGCATACTGCTGTGATTAAGAAGCATGAATATCGGTTGCGACATACAGTCGAGCAGGAACCCTGCAATCAGTATACAGGGTGGTCCATTGATCGTGACCGAGCCAAATATCTCACGAAATAAGCGCCAAACGAAAAAAATACAAAGGCCGAAACTTGTCTAGCTTGAAGGGGGAAACCAGATGGCGCTATGGTTGGCCTGCTAGATGGCGCTGCCATAGGTCAAACGGATATCAACTGCGTTTTTTTTAAATAGAAACCCCCATTTTTATCACATATTCTTGTAGTACGTAAAGAAATATGAATGTTTTAGTTGGATCACTTATTTCGCTTTGTGACAGATGGCGCCGTAATAGTCACAATCATATGGTTCACAATTTTAGACGAACAGTTGGTAATAGGTAGGTTTTTAAAATTAAAATACAGAACGTAGGTACATTTGAACATTTTATTTCGGTTGTTCCATTGTCATACATGTACCTTTGTGATCTTATCATTTCTGAGAACGCATGCTGTTACAGTGTGATTACCTGTAAATACCACATTAATTCAATAAATGGCCGGCCGGTGTGGCCGAGCGGTTGTAGGCGCTCAAGTCTGGAACCGCGCGACCACTACGGTCGCAGGTTCGAATCCTGCCTCGGGCGTGGATGTGTGTGATGTCCTTAGGTTAGTTAGGTTTAAGTAGTTCTATGTTCTATGGGACTGATGACCTCCGATGTTAAGTCCCATAGTGCTCAGAGCAATTTGAACCTTTTTTTTTTTTTTTTTTTTTTTTTTGCAATAAGTGCTCTAAATGATGTCCGTCAATCTCAATGCATTTGGCAATACGTGTAACGACATTCCTCTCAAGAGCGAGTAGTTCGCCTTCCGTAATGTTCGCATATGCATTGACAATGCGCTGACGTATGTTGTCAGGCGTTGTCGGTGGATCACGATAGCAAATATCCTTCAACTTTCCCCACAGAAAGAAATCCGAGGACGTTAGATCCGGTGAACGTGCGGGCCATGGTATGGGGCTTCGACGAACAATCCACCTGTCATGAAATATGCTATGCAATACCGCTTTAACAGCACGCGAGCTATGTGCCGGACATCCATCATGTTGGAAGTGCATCGTCATTTTGTCACGCAGTGAAACATCTTGTAGTAAAGTCGTTAGAACATTACGTAGGAAATCAGCATACATTGCACCATTTAGATTGCCATCGATAAAATGGGGGCCAGTTATCCTTCCTCCCATAATGCCTCACTATACACTAACCCGCCAAGGTCGCCGATGTTCCACTTGTCGCAGCCATCGTGGATTTTCCGTTGCCCAATAGTGCATATTATGCCGGTTTACGTTACCGATGTTGGTGAATGACGCTTGGTCGCTAAATAGAACGCGTGCAAAAAATCTGTCATCGTCCTGTAATTTCTCTTATGCCCAGTGGTGTAACTGTACACGACATTCAAAGTCGTCGTCATGCAATTCCTGGTGCATAGAAATATGGTACTGGTGCAATCGATGTTGGTGTAGCTCGCTCAGCAAAGACGTTTTTGAGATTCCCGATTCTCGCGCAGTTTGTCTGCTACTGATGTGTAGATTAGCCGCGACAGCAGCTAAAACACCTACTTGGGCATCATTTGTTGCAGGTCGTGGTTGAGGTTTCACATGTGGCTGAACACTTCTTGTTTCCTTAAATAACGTAACTATCCGTCAAACGGTCCGGACACTTGGATGATGTCGTCCAGGATACCGAGCAGCATACATAGCTCACGCCCATTGGGCATTTTGATCACAACAGCCATACATCAACACGATATCAACCTTTACCGCAATTGGTAAACGGTCCATTTTAACACGGGTAATGTATCACGAAGCAAATACCGTCCGCACTGGCGGAATGTTGTGTGATACCACGTACTTACACGTTTGTGACTATTACAGCGCCATATATCACAAAACGAAAAATGTGGTCCAACAAAAACATTCATATCTCCTTACGTACTACACGAATATGTAATAAAAGTGGGGGTTCCTATTTAAAAAACGCTGTTTTTATCTGCTTGACCTATGGCAGCGCCATCTAGCGGGCCAACCATAGCGCCATCTGGTTTCCCTCTTCAAGCTAAACAAGTTTCGTTCTTTTTAGTTTTTTCGTTTGATGCTTATTTCGTGAGATATTTGGCCCGGTCACTATCAATGGACCACCCTGTATATTTTAGCTGTATTATATTTTCAATATTTATAAAACTTTTCCCCATCTAGAAGGCAACGGCTAAAGCAGTATTCAATATGAAGGTAGAATACTTCAATAATAGGAAAACCTAAATCAGTATTATCAGATAATGGATCTCAATTTGTTTCAAAGGTTTAGGAAGAGACTATAGAACAGTACAATGTCCTAATGAAATATATTTCGCCTACCACTCTGAAAGTAGTCTGGATGAACGATATATATGTGAGCTAGGTAGATTATGCAGAAATTTTTGCCACCACAAACATAAGTGCGTGGGACAGGTTTGTTTCAGAATTTGAAGTTTTCATGAATGTCTTACACCATGAATCCAGAGGCTTTCAGCAAAAGAAATTTTGATAAATAGTAAAAGTAAGAGCATAATAGTAGAGACCTTAGAGCTTACACCCTCCGTAGACTTGGGAGCGAACAGAAGAAATATATTTAGCGAGGCAAAGAATGAAGCAAAAAGAGGAATCCAGGTGTATGAGGCATAATAAAAACCTCAAAGTTACCAAGTTCAAAACTGGAAATTTTGCTCTCGTCAAAAGTCATGGGAAATGTAGCTCATCATTAAATCACGAAATTTCCAAATTTAAGTGTTTATAATGGCCTGCCTGTAGTGCAAGGAACTCCTCACGCTAACGCATACTATCTGGTGTACCTAAAATCAAATAAACCCCAAGGTGCTTGTAATATAGGTGGACCTGTAACCTTATGTCCATAGAAGAGAATGAAAATAAGCACAGTTTGCAAACATGCCATAAATTCTCATAATTTGTGCTTCATTATAATGTGTTTATTCTTTAAAGCTGTGTTTTTCAACATACTGTTATTGTTTTGCTAATATTTATCTATAAGTTTCAAATTCTGAACAATGTGTGTATAGAATGAAATAGACATTCCAAAAAAGTGACGTACTAGAAGGCTGTACTGCATAATGAGTTCTAGCCTGATAAAATGCACTGCCAATATGTGAAAAAGGCAGCATAATTTCTTCAATGAACAGAGCAGGAAAGGCTGTTTCAAAGGGAACGCCGCCTCGCTGGGTAGCCGTGCGGTCTTAGACGCCTTGTCACGGTCCGTGCGGCTTCTCCCGTAGAAAGTTCGAGTCCTCCCTCGGGCATGGGTGTGTGCGTCGTCCATATCGTAAGTTAACTTAAGTTAGATTAAATAGTGTGTAGGCTTATGGACCGATAACTTCACTAGTTTGGTTCCATAAGACCTTACCACAAATTTCCAAAAGAGAACGCCAATCTCAGTTGGTATCCAAGTGTTCCATTGGTAAATAAAGGTATTGGAATAGACTGCTTGAAATAATGAAGAAGCAGTGAAGAAATTTATGCTTATTGCAAATAGTGTTGTATTAATTTGTTGAACTGCATAAAAAATTAACACAGTCGTTTGTCCTTTGCCTCTCACGTCGTCGGAGTTTCGCGCCCACGTAGATCATGCCACGGGAACGCAACCGAAGGCAGAGCAGGCACTGGGAAGCGGAGGGGCTACACGCATGACGGCGAAAGTAGTAATTCTCCCTGTAGACAAACTAAAACTAAGATCTTCAGTAGTATTTTGAAAGTGATAAAAATTTAAAAAGTTGATGATTTCTTAAAAGCAAGATAAAGAAAGTCCATAAACAATATAGCAAAAAACTGTACATAACGAAGAAAATTAAAATAATGTTTATGTAAAAGTTTGTATCATATTTTTTCCCTTGTATTTATGTATTATATCTTATCTTATGTATGTGTCATTCTCATGTGGATGGGCACATTGTTATCCAGTGCTCTGGGTCACACTGAATTTCTTCTCCATTTATGTAAAATGCAACAAATGCTGTTCTTATGTGATTCAGGTGAAATGATGTTCCTTGTCTTTGCACTGCTGTTGTGAAGTGTTCGCAAATTTTTTCTCACCCAACGCTGTTTTAAGTGTTATGAATGTTTCATTGATGTTTCCCTAACAGGAAACATCAGTATAACATGGGGCATGTGTAGCGCTATTACCGATATTGCCTGTAACTGTGCCAACCGCGGTGGCCGAGCGGTTCTAGGCGCTTCAGTCCCGAACCGCGCGACTGCTACGGTCGCAGGTTCGAATCCTGCCTCGGGCATGGATGTGTGTGATGTCCTTGGGTTAGTTAGGTTTACGTAGTTCTAAGTTCTAGCGGACTGATGACCTCAGATGTTAAGTCACATAGTGCTCAAAGCCATTTGAACCATTTGAACCTGTAACTGTCTTATATAACATCTTCGTGTGTTTTTACTTAACGTAACGTTTGTATAACAATGCTCTTTGATGTAACATCTATGTAAACATTTTATTCACTCTTTATAACGATTTATGTAATTGTAAGTAATCTATGGACGTAATTTCAAAAGTAATATACGATGGAAGACTGCAAATGTGAAAACTTTACTTGTAATGCTGATTCAGGCATTGGGCATATAGATTTGTAATTATGTGAAACGTGGAGGGAAGTCCCTCTGCAACGAAACTGGCTGGCCGGCACAGAAAAAGAGGATTGGCCGTCGAACTGCAAAACTCCTCTATCGCACGAGATAGTCGGTGGCTAGCAGGAAAATCGTGCGCATCTTGTGAACTGAAAGAGGCAAGAAGAACTGCAAGGTTATAGCCTCGGATGAGGAAGTAATTTGGCTAAATATTCATGGCATACTTTGGTTAGCTCTGTATTACGAAACTCCGACGCTAAGAAGAAAATTTTCAGAGTTCGTTTCTCAGGAATAGCCATGGATACCTTAGCTACGTTTTTTTGAATAGCACAAGAGATCGATACTGCCACCACCTTCGTCTCAAATTTTCAGTCGAGAACTGTATAACTGTATGAACTAGTTTTAATTTTTTTTAGTAATAAATTCCTGTTCTGTAATCTTTGTGCTGAGCCACCGTATTTTATTCTTAGTCGTTTACCGATCCCATATGATACGATAACTCCGATTATCCTATTTTACTGAAATGAAAAAAAAAAAATTGTCTTCCTTAACAAAAGTTAATAAACTTCGTGGATTTGTGAAGAACATAAATGTTTAGTGAGCAAGAGTTTTGAAACACTCCACGTAATTTTCAGAAAATGACAGTTAAATTTCATCAGAGTGCAATTACTCAAGGAAGATTTAACTTATTGTGTTTAAGGATGTTTTTTATTATTGTTTCATGTGTCACCGAGTCTAATGATAATCAAGTTTTTGGGCCCATGCTGTTAATAGTTGAGCCAGATTTAAATTTCATATTACAATACAGTACTCAAGAAGTACCACTTTGATTGTTATAGCTTGTGTGCACCATATAGGCAAATAGCTAGTAATATTCAGACTATGCTAGATTCATGTATCATATGTTCCATCTGAGTTAAATAGTATAAGGACGTGAATATTCATTGAGAATACAAATAACAATCAGTAAAGAAGATACAAATATATGATACCTATTTCGATGGTAATGATTCCCAATAATTAAACTGACCAAAGAACCCAATGCGCCACCATTAGTAATCATTTACGTCCAATGATCATTGGACTGCCTAACGTACAGGCAGTAAGTGCTACTGAGAGACAGTTGCAGCCTAAACGTATTGACATTCTTTCTGTGTAGTTCATGTCAAATCACTGATACATTACTTGCTAGACTGTTCTACTGCCCTGTATCGTATCAGCAAAACAGAATTTACCAAGCGAGGTGGCGCAGTAGTTAGCACACTAGACTCGCATTAGGGAGACCAACTGCTCAAACCCGCGTCTGGCCATCGTGATTCAGCTTTTCCGTGATTTCCCTACCTTTGAAAGGGCACAGCCGTCTTCCTTGCCCATCCTTCCCTAATCTAATGGGGGCGATGACCCCGCTGGTTGTTCCACTTCCACAAATCAACCAACCAACCAAAACAGAATTTCATTGTCACGTAAAGTCAATCCCAATAGTTAACTTTCCTAATGAACTATGCAAGTACTTAGTACTAATCAGACAGGCGACTGTTTCCTTTTACAGTTTACTTGATTACTAAAACAATGTTAGTGAAACAACTTTTAGAGAAACAAAAATTGTCCGATACCATTCCATTACGCAGATCACGGTCGAATAGTTATCCTATAATAGGGGTAACATTATCGGTGTGTTGCTAATTTAGTAGCAGCCGGTTGTGTTATAAGGTGGTAAGATGACAGAGCATTGTAGGTGATGTGGTCCCCAGTTGACCAAAACGGAAGCAAAGAAATTATAATCTCTTAGCAGCTAACGTACAAGGGGCGCCCTGTAAAGGCGTTAGGCGGAGCGTTTTATTCGGGCTTGCCATTCTTGTATTACTGTTAAAAGCACGCGCTCCCAAAGCCGGTCGTATGGGGAACAAATAATTAAAGAGCTTACGTCGTGCCGCATTAGCGACCGGCCCGGTAGGTAATCCGACCAGCGGAGACGTTATCCGATAATTGCGTATCTCCTCCAGGGCAAGGCAGCATCTGCTCCAGCACTCCATTTAATGGAGTCTGCCCTCCCTCCGTCCGGTCGCCACATCCTCACACGTCACTCCTGGCACACGCACGATTGCGCGGCGGAGGGCGAATCGTCTTCTGCCCAACCTGCAATTGCTACATCGGCTCGCACACACCCGCTATCACCGAGAGCTAGCGCGTGTCTGTGTGTGTGTGTGTGTGTGTGTGTGTGTGTGTGTGCGCGCGCATCGCTCCCGATTACGAAGTTATCCACTCGGCTGCGTTGCCATGGTGACCGCTGCCAAGTGCCGCTGCTGTTGACGCGGCAGCCGCCGTCCTCTCTCTCTGCTTGGCCCTCGTCTCCGCACTTTGCGGAACGGGTGCTGTGCTTTTCCCATTCGACGTCTCCGCGAGATTTGATGGCGTTGCGCCTCGGCTTTGCCGTCTTCCCGTCCACACGCAGACACGGCCGTCATGCGTGTAGTCCCTCCGCTTCCCAGTGCCTGCTCTGCCTTCGGTTTCGTTCCCGAGGCACGATCTACGTGGGCGCGAACCTCCGACGTTATTCTGCGTGAGAGGCAAAGGACCGACGAAGTGTACGAGCAATGCAGGAGCAGACTGATATTACAGCATCAGGAGGTGATGTGCAAATGGTATGCATCGGTATACAGGGTGTTAAAAAAAGTGTCGAATATTTAGAGAGATTAGTAACCAACAAAACAAGAAAAAAGTACAATGAACATTGTTGTTGTTGTCGTGGTCTTCAGTCCAGAGACTAGTTTGATGCAGCTCTCTATGCTACTCTATCCTGTGCAAGGTTCTTCATCTTCCAGTACCTAATGCAACCTACATCCTTCTGTATGTGTTTAGTGTATTCATTTCTTGGTCTCCCTCTACGATTTTTACCCTCCACGCTGCCCTCCAATACTAAATTGGTGATCCCTTGATGCCTGAGAATATGCCCTACCAACCGATCCCTTCCTATAGTCAAGCTGTGACAATAATTTCTCTTCTCTCCAGTTCTGTTCAATACATCCTCATTAGTTACGTGATCTACCCATCTAATCTTCAGCATTCTTCTGTAGCACCACATTTCGAAAGCTTCTATTCTCTTCTTATCTAAACTATCTATCCTCCATGTTTCACTTCCATACATGGCTACACTCCATACAAATACTTTCAGAAACGACTTCATGACACTCAAATCTATACTCGATGTTAACAAATTTCTCTTCTTCAGAAAAGCTTTCCTTGGCATTGCCAGTCTACATTTTATATCCTCTCTAATTCGACCATCATCAGTTATTTTGCTCCCCAAATAGCAATACTCATTTACTACTTTAAGCGTCTCATTTCCTAATCTAATTCCCTCAGCATCACCCGACTTAATTCGAATACATTCCATTATTTTCGTTTTGCTTTTGTTGATGTTCTTCTTATACCCTGCTTTCAAAACCATGTCCATTCCGTTCATCTGCTCTTCCAGGTCCTTTGATGTCTCTGACAGAATTACAATGTCATCGGCGAACCTCAAAGTTTTTATTTCTTCTCCATGGATTTTGATTCCTACTCCACATTTTTCTTTTGTTTCCTTTACTGCTTGCTCAGTATACAGATTGAATAACATCGGGGAGAGACTACAACCCTGTCTCACTCCCTTCCCAATCACTGCTTCCTTTTCATGTCCCTCGACTCTTATAACTGCCATCTAGTTTCTGTACAAATTGTAAATAGCCTTTCGCTCCCTGTATCTTACCCCTGCCACCTTCAGAATTTGAAAGAGAGCATTCCAGTCAACATTGTCAAAAGCTTTCTCTAAGTCTATAAATGCTAGAAACGTAGGTTTGCCTTTCCTCAATCTATTTTCTAAGATAAGTCGTAGCGTCAATATTCCCTTAAGTGTTCCAACATTTCTACGGAATCCAAACTGATCTTCCCCGAGGTCGGCTTCTACCAGTTTTTCCATTCGTCTGTAACTGTAAACATGGGATGTCAAATACATACTTTGAGAGTTATAAACACTTGTTCATCTTCGATATTGAGAAACGCATCGCATTTACTGTTAGCGCTTTCTTTGCAATCGAAATCAGAATTTCATTCTCACGTAAAGTCAATCCCAATAATTAACTTTCCTTATGAACTTTGCTAGTACTTGGTACTAATCAGGCTGGAGGTAGTATGGAGCAAAGGAAGGAAAATCAGTTCAGTAAACATTGGATCTGAAATGGGTACCTTAAGTGGAACTAGCACTTATTCATTAAAAGAAATGTGTTTCACAGCAGCGATGATGACCAAGTGCTCGTAGATCTTTAGGTATGCGTCATAGAGATTTCTTTTATTTTACTTCTTTTGTTGTTTTGTGGTTATTTCCACCTCACAAAATGATACTTTTTTCTAACACTTTGTATACATACAGGGAGATTCAGAAGAAATAGTTAATATCCCGGGAAGGAACGATATAGCCATTTTAGTCTTACAAGGGGCGACCTTCAATTGTGCGTCAACGATGCTGATAAGTTTGAAACTGACGAAATTAAATGAAAATAACGACACTTTAGATTTCGTAGTCTTCTGGGAAAATGGACATAGTTTCGTTTATGCCCGACTGACTATGAGCAAATTTCGAGCCATTCCGATGGGTATGTCGTCACCGCATCATCTTTGAGAAAACAGTTCAGTCCGGCTTCCATGAAGTCTTCTTTATCGAAATTGCAATATATGGTCCCACGAAGTCAGTTAAGGTAACGCTAAACAAGAAAATTAGCATTTTGGCATATTCTGAGTTTTTATGAAGGCATTTAGTCGCGTAGATAAGGAAATTCTGCTAGGGAAACCGAAACGGTAAGGTTTTAAAGGGCCTTCCTTTGCATGGATGCATCTAAGTAACAGAAAACAGATGGGCTGCATTCACAAACACGTTCGTCGTCCTACTTTTGAAACATCCAATATTATGCTAATTCCAAGCAATTGAAAATGTCATACAGGTAGTAAAGATCAAACAGAATTAGGCTCTATACTTGAAGCTCCTGCCCATCCAGATGGCTAAATATATAAGGCAGTACCAGCACGTGGATAAGTTCACAAAAAAGCCCGGTTCTGCTAGCTTCGCTCTTAGAAATGTCTGGCGTTGTGTTGACGTTCAGACAGTGGTAGTAACATACTTTCCACTCTTGATACTATCTCAATAATCGTCAGTGTCAATGCAGCGAAGATCATAAAGTTACTTGCTCCACAGAAATGACCAAGAAGAATATACAGTGAAGTTGTTAACCGAACATCTTGCCTTACCATCTCTTCAGTTACCTAGGTATTCTTATACTTGGATGGCAATACATATACTCTGTAATGGTAATTGTTTTTAATACCTAGAGTGTATTTGAGATGAAGTCTGCATTACATTACCACAATAACAGAAGTCAAAATAATTTACATACACACAATCCATAATACAGAAATCCAGTATTATGAATATAATTATTAGTATAATTTTCATCACGTACCACCTGATAACCCTACATTGATCATACAGAAGTTTTATCTTGTATGTATTTTTCACTGCATAACTAGGACGCTCCAATAGAGCCAGAAGAAGGCAGCTGCAACCGTAGCCGAAACGTTGGTTTTTCTCCAGTAGTAGTTTTACACAATATGATGGGGTACCATACCCAGAATACTTCTTTGTCGACAAACTCTGGTCTCGGAAGCCTACGCAATTATAACTGTAGAAATTTGATGGTGAGATATCTAAGGCAACATATGCATAGGATGAGATATATCGAATCGAGACTCTCTAGGTGTGGACGATATTGGAGGTTTAAAATCCCATGTGTAGCCAGTCAGTAGCCTTACAACTACTAATCTATTTGGGGATTTCTGTTCGTTAGTCCAAGTACTGTTAGCCCAAGGTATGTAAGTGTATGGCGTCCAAGCAGAAGTCATAAGGATGCAGGCTGCTGGTCGTTCGTCATAAAATTATTGCCTGAGTTTCGGAAGAGTTTATCTTAATTGTTTCACCAGGAGGTGAAATTATTAGGGTGAAATTGGATGGGTACATGGAACTGCTGGAATGTAGTGTATAGGGCTCGGAAAATTGGTGTGGTGAATGACGTGAACAGCAGAAAGAGGTGGTTCACGAATATTGGTAGTGTAGAGGATATGAGAGGAAGGAAGAGGATGGAACAAGACTTTGGACAAATTTGTGATTGGATGGTAGATAAGGGAATTAGTGTTGTTAATAGCTTCAGAATGGGCGATTAGATAGGAAGTAAGAAATATTGCATACGTGAGGAACGTCATTGTTCAGAAACGTTCTTCAATGATAGTGTATCTGGATGATTGTTCAGCGAGGATAAAAAATGGAGCACCGTGCGTGACATCTTCCAGCACAAGAAGGCGAAAGGTGACTCCTGGCAGCATCTCTCTACTGACGCTACACCAAGCTAATCAAACGTGCTTGAAATGAGCGGATGAGCATACAGAAGCCAGTCTTACAAGAAACATATGCTTACAGAATTCTTGAATTGCACTACTAACATCGTTGTAGGTGACTTCTAACTCCGAACACACAGCAAGTAAATACGAGAAGCTGGATAGAAAGATACCTGAGGATTCAGTTTATCGCCTACACTGTTCATCCCACTTATCCGAAACCTTCCAGACAGTACGTCTCCCAAATAACGGACGAGCTGAATAAATTATGGAAGATGACCTGTGTGTATTGGATGAATATTTCAGGAGACTGAGTAGCTAAATCCAAACTCCTGAAGACAGAAGTTGTAGAATACTATGTGAAAAACAGGTATGCAAATTACCATTATCACGTAATATGGAGATATTGCGACAGCAATATGAAGTATCAGGACGCCACTTTGGACCTATCTACTTGCACCTTCTTCGGAAAACAGCTGCAAAAATTAAGAGCCATAACAATTTACTGCAAAAGGTAACATCAACTTCATGGGATGTCGACGCAAAAGCTCTGGGAATAACAGTATTGCCTTTAGTTTATTCATTACTCTTTTCACCAGTTGAATACTTTTCAGCTGAATGGCTCATGTGTTCCTACACCTACCTAGCTGAAGTTCACCTTCAACAAGCCATGCATATTGTGTTTCGTACGCTTCTGCCTACGACGATTTCTGGGCTGACACCAGGCCAGCTCTAAAGGGATCGAGTAGCCGGAAAACCTCGACATTGATCTTTAATTTACCCCTTGCGTTTATTTTACTGTTTTATTATTGTTTTTTGTTTGTAGTTTTATGTGTTTTGTGATTGTCGAAAATGCTAAATAATAATCCTTCTTCATTCCCTATAAAACAACTGTTGCGTATCGAACCTACTGTGAAAACTGGGCAGTAGTTTAGTTAGCGGATTTAGAAAAATTCCAGTTATTTGAGTAAGTCTCCGACAAAAAAGGGGTATACTGCTTGGCTTGCCGCCAAACCCACCGATCTTCGGGCGTATTTTTATCACTGTTTCAGACTCACCGAAAACTGCCTATCTTGGTACCCATTGACGCTAGCAACCACCACACCACATTTCTACTGCATTCACGGCCACATCGGGCATACATAATGGCAGCGATTAGTAGCGCAAGTATATACCAATCCCATATCCATATTTATTTCATTGTGGGATAATATGCCTGTGACGCAGTTGCTCGTTATTTGTTTAATTGATATCTCTACGATTTCCCAAACATATCCAGGCGTTGTTATGAGAAAACAATTACGTTGTGTTTCTTGAGAGATAGGTCTTGTTGTAGAATATTTGTGTCTATGAAATGACTAGATGAAGAGGGATGATTTCTCTAGCCGAAGGGTCTTACTACAAAATTAAGCAGGTATTAACGTCCAAATATAGAAACAGTGAGTCCACAAGATGACACATGAAAACTTTGTTTTGATCACAGATATGTATGGGTGTGAAACATTCACAAGGGGAACCAGGAACGACACAATCTAATACCTTTAACTCACGATGTTAAGAGTTACTGCTGAATATCAGATGTATTGATCGAGAAAACAATATTGTAAACTAACGTAACGTTTCTAAACAAATGAATTATCTTATACGTTAGCACAGTTCTTTATTAAGGAATAGACTAGCTAGTGTATGAAGATGCAAGAAAGGCTTTGTATGAAGGATTCCACAACAACAAAGGTCTTAAAAAAATAGAAAATAAACAACTGCTGATATCGAGATGTATAATCATTGACACAAAAAGTTTCATTAAAATCTAAGATTGACCATCAACAGAGCTTAGGTGCAAAATGTGATCAGTGGGAAGACAGAAACGAAAAAAAAGTGTTGTTAGAGCAGTCTGTTACAGATCAGGTGGGTTAATCGAGCAAGATGTCCTTCAGCGAGATAACCAAAAATAAATGCCTAATCAAGTGCATGTTGATGATTTTCTATGAATATGGACCCATATTGGCTAACAATTTGGAAAATTATTCGATGCGCAGTTGTCAGGTTTTGGCTTATGTTCTGACTTATTGGACAGTTTCGGCCTCAGGCAATTTTCAAGCACGCTATCCATTATTTTTTATTAAAACAATAGTAGTTCTTCAGTAAATCCATTATTAGTTAAACGTACAAAGCAGTTACTAAACGGAATACGTATTACATTACGTGTGACATTTTAATAGCTACATTTGTTGACATCGTGAGCATCAGTAACTGTGATGCCATACTGAATCGAAGAAATAGAATGTTTGAACACACACGAACTCATAAGTTGTTGTTGAAAACTGTAGCTAAAGAGATGGTGGAAAGAAAGAGGGAGACTTGGATATAAGTATGCAGAGTGTTTAAAAAAAGTGTCACAAATTACTACAGGTAGCAGTATTGATGAAAACTAGAAGAAAAATTACTATAATGATATGTCCAGAAACCAGTACCTGTTGAGATAAGGCCTAATCTGTCCTCTCATTCCCACCTTTTACATAGAAGTAGACATTAGAGACGTGGCTACATGCTGTTACCATGCTCATTGACACATCCTACAGCCCTTCATCGCAGTAAATTACACAATGACGTACACAGGGCTCCATTCCGATTGCGTCACATGTATGGCCACACGTTCCTGTAACGTCTGCACATAGTCGATGGGTTAGGCATAGAGCAGTTATTTTCAAAATTAGAATTATATTTTAATACCTTCAGATGCTAACGGGCGTTGATATATATCAACGGGGACAGGTGACAATGTGTGCCCCGACCGGGATTCGAACCCGGGATCTCCTGCTTACATGGCAGACGCTCTGTCCGGCTGAGCCACCGAGGGCGCAGAGGATAGTGCGGCTCCAGGGAGTATCCCGTGCATGCCTGCCGCGAGACCGACATTCTCACGTTATATGTCCACACACTACTTTCGTAGTGTCCCTACCCAACACCGTCATTACTCATGGAAGATATTCTTACCAAATCCCGTAAGAGTTCGGGTAATATGTGAGCACCTGCACAGAAGAAGGAGGTGATGACCGGTATTGCCAGAACTATATACTTATATGGATATGGTGTCTGTTCTTTCGGTCATGTCCGTATCCATATCCATATAAATATATAGTATAAGTATATAGTTCCTTTCAATGTCCCCATAGCCATAAATCGAGCAGATTGGGATCAGTCCATCGTCTCACAAACGTTGCGTTGTGGTACTGTCGCACGAACTGTACAAAATGGGGTGGCGTCCCATTGTGAATGAATCACGGTCGTTGTCTTTCTACGAAGGTAACGACATCCTATTGGGCAGAAGTCGGTGATACACCAGGGACTTTAGGCTATAATTTACAAGATGCAGGAGTGCCAACACGTTGAAGCTAAGAGACAGCATCCAGAATGAGATTTCCATTCTGCAGCGGAGTGTGCGCTGATACGAAACTTCCTGGCAGATTAAAACTGTATGCCGGACTTAGACTCGAACTCGGGACTTTGCCTTTCGCTGGCAGGAGAGCTTCTGTGAAGTTTGGAAAGTAGGAGACCCGGTACTGGGGGAAGAAAAACTGTGAGAACTGGACGTGAGTCGTGCTTGGGTAGCTGAAATGGTAGAGCACTTGCCCGCGAAAGGCAAAGATCCCGAGTTGGAGTCTCGGTCCGGCACACAGTTTTAATCTGCCAGGAAGTTTCATAACAGACAGCTGATTGCACTTGGGAAGTAAGCTCAACTCGATTTCTGAAAGCAAATTTTCAGTTTTATCGTAAGAGTGAACTTTTTATTTTTATTATTAACTTTAAACCGTTTCTGCGCATTCAGTTTACGTAAGAATGTGTGGTAATGAAAACAGCCGCTGGCCTGGGCTAAACCAAAAACTGTTCACATCCATGTTCTTGTCTTAGACAGGAACCGAGCACCAAGATCCTCCAGAACCGCAACTCTGCTCGCGGCCTTGTCAGACACATTTGTAACAGCGCTTCCGTTCTGTAGCGATACTGAAACGATTCTGGTGCCTCGCCTCCGTGATTGCTAGAAGATTTTCACCTGCCCACACATATACAATGTGTTAATTTACTGCGCTATCTCTTTTGAATCCTGCCTACATCACCGAATACTAAGCAACTGCCTGGCGCACGTGAAGCGGGACGCATCTGAACAGGTACCAGCATCTCTTTCCGGACTTGTAACTATCGGATACTGTCCACTGGAAGAATATAAGACACATTTGTTTAAACTCCCTGCGCAATCCACGTCGCCAGTAGCGTCGCCTGCAGCAGTTATGATGAAATAAAGAAAATAACTTGTAAGTGACGAGAATGGTAAACTGCATCAACTGATGATCGAAACACCAGCAGAAGATCAGGAGTATGGCTTCTCAGGCACGTAACTGGAGTTCATGAAAGTCAGCATTTACGAGTGTACTGCAGCGCCTTTCGTGGACAACACATCGAGTTCGAAAGCTTAATGGCAATTGCACCGAGAGAGATATCGGGACATCGGTCGTAAGCTAGCAAACGGCTCTCTGGCATTTTTCCGCTGCTTGTTTCTGTGCTCGGGGAGCGCTTAGCGAAACCTCGCTTGAAGAACAGCCCTTTCAGAGGTCCGCGCAGCTGCTTTATTGCCTTTGCCGGGCTGTAAGTGATGGCTGTTTCCCGCAAACGACACAGCGATTACGGTCTGACTCGCCTCTCGTCTGCAGGAGACGAACGCGCGTTCCGCAGGACGCACGACCGCCGCCGCTCGGGGAGCGGCGAGACGGACGAGCGCGGGGACGCCGCCCCCCGCCCCCCTGTGCCGGCTGTAAAGCGGGCGCGCAGCCGCCTCCCGCCCCGCAGTCGCCGCAGCGGCGACGACAGATACCCGATATCGGCGGTCGCCGCACACAGCCAATAGCTCGGCGCCGCATTCCTCGGAGACGGCAGCCGCTCTAAACGGAATGCCTGTCTTTAAAAAGAGGGCAACGGAAAAAGAAAAAAAAAAGGAAGGCCGAGGACGAGGGAAACCGAGGAAGGAGAACAAGGAGGCGGAAGTGGAGGAGGAGGAAAAAAATTAGGAGACAAGTCCCCAGACGTGTATCTGCGGTCGTCGCGAGATTTAGTGCTCGCGTAGGCCTCCAGGGAAGCGTCTGTCTTCTGTCGTACTGGAGGAGTACGGCGATGCCGGGAGGGCGTTCGAGCTCCTCGAAGGTGCCGGGAAAGCAAGTCGTGATGTCCCTGCAGAGAAAGAGAGGGAAATGTCTGCAAAACGTGCGCCAGGCAAAATGTGGCTTGTAAGGATACCGTTTATCTGCCTAATAATCTGTGTTGTAGGCTGAGTGTACCTGGCACTGGTTTAAGGTCATGCGAGGCCCGTTGCACTGATGAAGTACGGTGCCTCTATCCAGCAATACGAGGTGTGTGAGTAAAATAATGAGACAGATTTTTTGTCTAATGAGTTTTAACTGTTTGAAAGAACAATATTATCCCGTTCAGAGTAGGTCTCTTCGGCAGCTGTACACCTGTGGAATCGTTGTTCCCAGTCTACATCTACATCTACATACATACTCCGCAATTCACCATACCGTGCGTGGCGGAGGGTACCTCGTACCACAACTAGCATCTTCTCTCCCTGTTCCACTCCCAAACAGAACGAGGGAAAAATGCCTATATGTCTCCGTAAGAGCCCTAATCTCTCTTATCTTTGTGGTCTTTCCGCGAAATGTAAGTTGGCGGCAGTGAAATGGTACTGCAGTCAGCCTCAAATGCTGGTTCTCCAAATTTTTTCAGTAGCGATTCACGAAAAGAACGCCTCCTTTCCTCTAGAGACTCGCACCCGAGTTCCTGAAGCATTTCCGTAACACTCGCGTGGTGATCAAACCTACCAGTAACAAATCTAGCAGCCCGCCTCTGAATTGCTTCTATGTCCTCCCTCAGTCCGGCCTGACAGGGATCCCAAACGCTCGAGCAGTACTCAAGAATAGGTCCCCTTTACAGATGAACCACATCTTCCCAAAACTCTACCAATGAATCGAAGACGACTATCCGCCTTCCCCACAACTGCCGTTACATGCTTGTTCCACTTCATATCGGTCTGAAATGTTATGCCCAAATATTTAATCGACGTGACTGTGTCAAGCGGTACACTACTAATGGAATATTCAAACATTACGGGATTCTTTTTCCTATTCATCTGCATTAATTTACGTTTATCTTTATTTAGAGTTAGCTGCCATTCTATACACCAATCACAGATCCTGTCCAAGTCGTATCCTCACTCAACGACGACGTCTTCCCGTACACGACAGCATCATCAGCAAACAGCCGCTGATGGACTTCGGCTGGTACAGCCTTTAACATGTCAGTCACATTCTCCAGAGTCCCAAAACGCCGTCCTTTTAAGTTTTACAATTTTTGTGAAAGAGAAAAGCCACAAGGGTACACATCAGGTGACTAGGGGGCTGTGCAGCAACAGAAATACTAATTGAGGTAAAAAATCCCGTGATGGAAATAGCCGTGTCACATGTGACCTTGTCATGATGCAGCACCTACTATCTGCAATGTCTGGGCTCACTCTATTCACCCTTTTCCTGAGCCTTATAAAAGCATTTTGTATAGCAATTGCTTGACAGTTTGTCCTGGAATATTTCTTAATGCATGATATCTCTACTGTTAAAAAACACAAATCGGCAGTGACTTGGCCTTTGATTGCCTTTTCGAGCTTTTTTCCCGTCGAGGAGATGTCTCAATGTGCCAGTTACTTTGTTACTTCATCTAAGAATCGTATCAAAAATCCATTCTTCGATTGTCCTTCTGCTCAGTTGTAGGGTTCTTCAGCACCAGTTTGGCAGAAACCTTTCGCAAGTGCAAACCTTCGGTCAAAATTAAAATTTGATGTACAGTAGAAGTTTTTTAGTTTAATAGATCACCCATCTTCCTTATTATAAAAAGTCTGTCTGACCTCACAAGAGCAAGTACACGTTCGACGTTTTCGTCTGGTTTTGGAGTTGACACCTTCAGTTCAGCGAGCTTCATATTAAAATGAGTTCTCGTGCTTCAAAAAATGATTTGTGCCAGCGAAGAACTTGTGCTCTTGAAAAAGATTTTTCCCTATAGGCTTGTTTTAACTTCTGAAAGGTCAAACTAGCTCGTTTCAAAAGTTTAATATAAAATTTGATAGCATAATGTTGCTCTAAGTCCCGCTGTTCCACTCTCGTAGCACAGAACAAAAACAAAACTTTACTGATGGCGATCTCAAAATCACGTGACTATTATACGGATCTGAAATCGGTCTGAGTATTTATAAGGAATGAAAACACCGATCTATACAAGTAGAACAACACAGCACAACACAACATTATCAGATCGCTCACAGTGTTGTCAGTCCCATTACTTTTCATACACACCGCGTATGTGCTCTTTTATTTTACTGCCTAACTTTGTTTGTACATAATATCAGAAGGTAAAATTTGCTCAAAATTCATTTTATTAAATTATTCTCTATCAGATGCTATTAACATTGATTTTTGAACCATTATCAGAGCAACTGCGTAGGGAGGGTTATCAGCAGAAAGACAGTGAAGAGATGAGATGATGGTCATACCAGAAGTACTCTTCCTCATACTTTCTAAGATGGTTTACGGACTACACATGTAGATTTAGATGGAGAACATAATCAACATTATTCAGTATCAGTGTCCGCCCCCGGTAGCTGAGTGGTCAGAATGTCAATCCTAAGAGCCCGGGTTCAATTCCCGGCTGGGTCGGAGATTTTCTCCGTTCAGGGCATGGGTGTTGTGTTGTCTAATCATCACTTCATCCCGATCGACGACCAAGTCGCCGAAGTGGCGTCAAATCGAAAGAATTGCACCCTGTGAACGGACTACCCGACGGGAGACACTAGTCACACGACATTTACATTTAATATCAGTGAAGCCTGACATTGTGGGGAAGGAGACAACGGTCTTAACGTAATTTATTGAATAAGTAATTCTAATTTTAAAAAAGTTTTTAATGTTCAGACCGCAATTTCCATTATAAAATTGAGGCGTAATGATTTGTTTCGGCTGCGTACAGCAACCATCTTTAGATCTGTAAACAAGCAGAGGAAAAAGTAGCCTAAGAAAATTTTGAGTAAGAAAGTAAAATATTTAAAAAATGTATAAGAGCCCAACAAAAAATACGAGGACAACCAACTCCAACAAAAAAACGAACGGATATCAAATCCACTTCAGAGCAAAGCAAAGCAGAATAACACATGATGTACGAAACACGTAGGACATAAAAGAAGACTAGCGCAGGCAAAGGTGGCATTCCTGACGAAAAGAAGTCTACAAGTATCAAAAATAAGCCTTAAATCGAAGGAAGAAATTTACATGGTAGTCAGTCATGGACAGTGGAAAAACAGGAAAGGAGGAGAAAAAAAGCGTTTGAGAATTTCTGCTACAGAAGAATGTTGTAAATTAGGTGGGCTCATGAGTTAAGTAGTGCGGAGGAGATTCTCCTCAGGATGGGCGAAGGAAAGAAGATGAGGAGATGGGATGATAGGACATTGTTAAGGCAAAAGGGAATAATCTCCTTCGTATTACAGGGAACTTAGTCAATAAAAGCTGTAGAGGAAGAGAGATATGTGTAATGAATAATTGAGGACGTGGGGTACAAGTGCTGTTCTGAAACCAAGGGATGGCGCAGGAGAGGAGTTCGTGATAGGCCACATCAAACCAGTCAGAACCCTGATGACTCAAAAAACAAATAAATAAGTAAATGAAAATAAAAAAAAATATGACTCTCAACAAACTTTGCACTAATGGTCTTACAAGTTAGTTATTTTAGCCCGTCTGACCTCTTTCGTATGATCACCTCCCCTCTCCCCTCCAACTTCCTGTCTCCCCCATAACTCTCCTCCGATTGTTGAAACGAAAGGCGGGAAACTAAAATGAATGTTATCCTACTGTATGAATTACTATAATTACCATAACATACGACAAAAAAATTATGTCAGATATTTTGACATTACAGCTAATTTGTGAACATTGTTGGTGCATTATCCTGTTGCTTGCATTACTGTAAATAACTGACATCATGGCTGCCCAATGCATGACCACGCAGAATTTGTTACACTTTAGTCTATTTTCTCCTTTTCTACCAGTATTCCAAATATCCGGTCTTTAAGGTCGTCATCCAAACATGCAGATAAATATAAGCCGTGAAATGTTTAACAATTACTTGCACTCAAACAATTGCCACAGTGCATTATTTAAAGGAATACATTCTTGCTCTCTACTAAGTGTGTGTATGTGTGTGTATTGAATCGGGGATCTAGAAACGATGGAGGGGCTTCGTCCCCGCCGTAGCCCTCAGTGGTTCACAACCACTCAACCCACCTCCGCCCCATACCGAACCCAGGGTTCAAAATGGTTCGAATGGCTCTGAGTACTATGCGACTTAACTTCAGAGGTCATCAGTCACCTAGAACTTAGAACTAATTAAACCTAACTAACCTAAGGACATCACACACATCCATGCCCGAGGCAGGATTCGAACCTGCGACCGTAGGAACTCAGGGTTATTGTGCGGTTTGGACCCCAGTGAACCCCCTCCTCCTTCTTCGCCGCCCCCCCCCCCCCCTTTCCGTCAGGAACGCCTCAGACCAGACGAGTGTAACCTCAATTTTTTGCGTGGTAAATTATGGTGTACGCGCACATGGAGACACTGTCTACGCAGCAATCGCCGACATAGTGTAACTGAGGCGCAATAAGGGGAACCAGCTCGCATTCGCCGAGGCAGATGGAAAACAGCCTTAAAAACCATCCACAGGCTGGTCGGCACGCCAGACCTAGACACTAGTCTGCCGGGCGGATTCGTACCGGGGACCGGCCCGCCTTCCCGCTTGGGAAGCAGAGCGTGAGACTGCGAGGATAGCCGGCCGGACGGTACCAAGTGTATTTACTGTCATAAAATTGTTCTCGCATATTTGTTGTATTAAAATATATAATTCACACTGCACTTGATTATGGCTTTCAACATTAGCCCAAAGAAGAATCCACTGCAGGTCACACAAGGCATTGATAAATCATGCTAATTACTCACGTTTAAGATCGGCGCATGGCAATGTTCGTATGAAGACTCTCCTTCATTATTAGTTAACATGCACAAATCTTTCAGAATGAATAGACCACAAATTAAGTGGTTAATAGTAATCTTCGATCCTGTTGCCTCATAATTTGGTGCAATTTTTTTTTTTTTTTTTTTTTTTTTTTTTTTACAAAGTTGAACAACGATTGTACCTAGCTAAAGGGTAGTGAATCAATAATATTTTTGTTGAACCGATTTTAATTTTTTGAAAGGAGGGTAAATTTTTTTTAAGAGTATAGTCACTTGTAAGGTTCTTGTCTTGCCGCTTTACTTAACGCTGATTTAACTGTAATAAGTTTACCATCTTGGATGGTAGTCAGTGTTTATGCTAATACCACTGAAGTTGTTTTACGTCTTTTGGAACGAATTAAAATTTAAAACGTGAATCCTCTACTGCACTCAGCGTTTCCCCTCCAGCAGCCCCTGTGCACTGCTTCCTTACCTACCATTAATGACACCTAGTTAAGTGATGTCAGCAATGGCAATGCCTGAAGTAATAAAACCAAACACCCTCCACACCCAGTAGATTCGTTGTTCAGCAGGCCACTATATGTTTATGCATGAAGCACAGTTGAGGGGCAGGTGTACGCTGTGGACACCACATGTCGGCAGGCTCAACCATACTCTAAGAGTTATATAAGTCGCCTATTATCCGGTGGGAATATTTCCAGAAACGAGAAGTTATTAAAATTCAATCACCCTGACATATGTTTTTTTCATAGCAAAACCTGTGCAGTAACCATTCTTACTTTGGCTGTCTTATACCAAAAAACTTGGCATTCTTTGACGTCAGACAAATCGTGGGCAGTGGAATACCACACCTTGTATGCTGTTGCATTCTCTTGTTTACTCACAGATGATGTCTACTCTTGTTTTGAAATCTGTATGGTTATAGTACTTGACACACAATGTTTGATATTAGAGCTAGGACTTCGACCTTGTTTCTTAATGCACAAATGCGTACAGTATTTTCCGTGTAATAGGACTCCTATAACTTACCGAAATGCTTTCCAGTGCTTCCTACTACTCTTGTTTCTGCTACACACTGAAGCGCCAAAAAAAGCTGGTATAGGCATGCGTATTCAAATACCGAGATATGTAAACAGGCAGAATAAGGCGTTACGGTCGGCATCGCCTATATAAGACAACAAGAGTCTGGCCCAGTTGTTAGATTGGTTACTGCTGCTACTGTACAATGGCAGGGTATTAAGATTTAAGTATTAAGATGGACTCTGACCACAATCTATTGGTTATGGACTGTAGATGAAAACTGAAGAAGCTGCAAATAAAGGGTGGGGGGGGGGGGGGAATTTGAGGAGATGGGACCTGGATAAACTGAAAGAACCAAAGGTTGTAGAGAGTTTTGGGAGAGCATTAGGGAACGACTGACAAGACAGGGGGACAGAAACACAATAGAAGAAGAATGGGTAGCTTTGAGAGAAGAAATAGTGAAGGTAGCAGAAGATCAAGTAGGTAGAAAGACGAGGGCTAATAGAAATCCTTGGGTAATAGAAGAGATATTGCATTTAATTGTTGAAAAAAAATATAAAAATGCAGTAAATGAAGCAGGCAAAAAGGAATACTAACGACTCAAAAATGAGCGACAGGAAGTGCAAAATGGCTAAGCAGGAATGGCTAGAGGAGAAATGTAAGGATGCAGAGGCGCATATCACTAGGGGTAAGATAGATTCTGCCTATATGAAAATTAAAGAGACCTTTGGAGAAAAAAGAACCACTTGCATGAATATCAAGAGCTCAGATGGAAACCCAGTTCTAAGCAAAGAAAGGAAAGCAGAAAGGTGGAAGGAGTATGTAGAGGGTCTATACAAGAGCGATGTTCTTGAGGACAATATTATACGAATGGAAGAGAATGTAGACGAAGATGAAATAGGAGTCGAAACAAGGCCCCGGAGAAGACAACATTCCATTAGATCTACCGACAGCCTTTGGAAAGCCAGGCCTAACAAAACTTTACCATCAAGTGAGCAAGATGTATGAGATAGGTGAAATACCCTCAGACTTCAAGAAGAATGTAATAATTCCAATCCCAAAGAAAGCAGGTGTTGACAGATATGAAAACTACCAAACTATCAGATTAATAAGCCACGGCTGCAAAGTACTAAGACGAATTCTTTACAGACGAATGGAAAAACTGGTAGAGGCCGACCTCTGGAAAGATCAGTTTGGATTCCATAGAAATGTTGGAACACGTGAGGCAATACTGACGTTACGACGTATCTTAGAAGATAGATTAAGGAAAGGCAAAGCTACTTTTCTAGCATTTGTAGACTTAGAGAAAGCTTTTGACAATATTGACTGAAATACTCTCTTTCAAATTCTGAAGGTGGCAGGGGTAAAATACAGGGAGCGAAAGGCTATTTACAATTTGTACAGAAACCAGATGGCAGTTATAAGAGTCCAGGAGCACGAAAGCGGAGCAGTGGTTGGGAAGGAGGTTGTAGGTTGTAGCCTGTCCCCGATGTTATTCAATCTGTATATTGAGCAAGCAGAAAAGGAAACAAAAGAGGAATTAAAATCCATGGGGAAGAAATAAAAACTTTGAGGTTCGCCGATGACATTGTAATTCTGTCAGAGACAGCAAAGGACATGGAAGAGCAGCTGAACGGAATGTACAGTGTCTTGAAAGGAGGATTGAAGATGAACATCAACAAAAGCAAAACGAGGATAGTGAAATGTAGCCGTATTAAATCGGGTGATGCTGCGGGAATTAGATTCGGAAATGAGACTCTTAAAGTAGTACATGAGTTTTGCTGTTTGGGGAGCAAAATAACTGACGATGGTCGAGTAGAGAGGATATAAAATGTAGACTGGCAATGGCAAGGAAAGTGTTTCTGAAGAAGAGAAATTTTTTATCACCGAGTATAGATTTGTCAGGAAGTCGTTTCTGAAGGTATTTGTATGGAGTGTAGCCATGTATGGAAGTGAAACATGGACGATAAATAGTTTGGACGAGAAGAGAATAGAAGCTTTCGAAATGTGGTGCTACAGAAGAATGCTGAAGATTAGATGGGTAGATCACATAACTAATGAGGAGGTAGAATAAAATTTTCACTTTACAGCGGAGTGTGCGCAGGAGAGCTTCTGTAAAGTTTGGAAGGTAGGAGACGAGGTACTGGCAGAAGTAAAGCTGTGAGGTCGGGCGTGAGTCGTACTTGGGTAGCTCAGCTGGTAGAGCACTTGTGCGCGAAAGGCAAAGGACCCTAGTTCGAGTCTCGGTCCAGCACACAGTTTTAATCTGCCAGGAAGTTTCATAATGAGGAGGTACTGAATAGAGTTGGAGAGAAGAGAAATTTGTGGCACAATTCGACTAGAAGAAAGTATCAGTTGGTAGGGCATATTCTGAGGCATCAAGGGCAGAGTGGAGGGTAAAAATCGTAGAGGGGGACTAAGAGATGATTACAATAAACAGATTCAGAAGGATGTAGGTTGCAGTAGGCACTAGGAGATGAAGAAGCTTGCACAGGATAGAGTAGCATGGAGAGCTGTATCAAACCAGTCACTGGACTGAAGACCACATCAAGCAATTAAGATTTAAGTGAGTATGAACTGGTGTTACAGTCGGCGCACGAGCAATTGGACACAGTATCTATAGGGTAGCGATGAAGTGGGGATTTTTCCGGTACGACCATTTAACGAGTGTACCGTGAATATCAGTAATCCTGTAAAACATCAAATCTACGACAACGGTGCGACCGAAAAAGGATCCTGCAAGAACGGGACCAACGACTACTGAAGAAAATCGCTCAACGTGACAGAAGTACAATCATTCCGCAAATTGCTGCAGAATTCAGTGCTGGGCCATCAACATGTGTCATGTTGCGAACCATTCAACTAAACATCATCGATATGGGCTTTCGGAGCCGATGGCCCACTCGTGTCCCTTGATGACTGCACGAAACAAACCTGTACGTCACTCCTGGGCCCGTCAACATCGACATTGGACTGTTGATGACTGGAAACATGTCCCCGGTCGGACCAGTCTCGTTTCAGATTGTATCGATCGGATGGACTTGTACCGGTATGGAGGCAACCCCATGAATTCATGGACCCTGCGTGTCAGCAGGGGACTGTTTAAGTAAGCATCCTGTCTGATCACCTACATCCATTCATGTCCAGTGTGCATTCCGACGGACTTGTGCAATTCTGGCAGGACAATGCAACACCCCACATGTCCAGAACTGCTACAGAGTGGCTCCAGAAACACTGAGTTTAAAAATTTTCGCTGGCCACCAAATTCCCCAGACATAAACGTTATTGACCGTATGTGGGATGCCTTGCAAGGTGCTGTTCAGAAAACATCTGCATGCCCTCGTACTCTTAACGGATTTATGGACAGTCCTGCATGGTAGGAATTCTCTCCAGCACTACTTCAGATAAGTCCACGCCGCACTGTATTGCGGCACTTCTGCGTGCTCGCGGCGATCCTACACGATAGTAGGTAGGTGCACCAGTCTCTTTGGCTCTTCAGTGTATATGTTGCCCGTACCATAGGTGGAATGTTGTTGTTACTGTGAATTTAATGTTTCGTAGAGAACTTGGACGAGAGCTTGTTTGCACTTGACCCTCAGGAACTATCCACACCCCATTGGTTTGCAATGTCACCATCCATTGCAAGTAGGAGACTTTTAGAATTTTTCAGGATAGCAATAAGACAATACTAAGCACTATACAATTCCAATTACGACAGGCGTCACATTAATGAATGAAGAGTATTTCAAGGCTGACACACGTGAAAGTATGACAGCGTGCTGAAAGTAATAACTCCGATTTTTTTTTATGTGAGAATACGTAAAGCTTTTTAAATAATCAAAAATTTTTAATAAATATTAGTTAAATTCATTAAATGTCTCCATCCTTATTCCTTATGCCTACACATTTATTTCTCAACAAAGTCAACCTGCCGACGAACACATTTCTATCAACTAGAAACCAGTTTCCTGTTACCGTCACCGTAGAGTGTTTGGTTTTCTAGATGTAGCCACAACCTCATCTCTGCTTACACCATCACTATCAAAGTAAAGTCCTCGAAGGCGTTCTTTAAGGTTCGGAAACTGATGAAAATGGTATGGGGCCAAGTCGGGCAAGTCGGGACTGTATGGAGTCTAATCGATAAGAGTGAATTCAAGGCATCGGTTTTTCGCAGATGTCGCAGCGAATGTGTGAATAACTGAATGTGTGAATAACTGAAGGAGAGGTTGTTCCACGTGTAAACGAACTTTTCGAATTCTTACTTCAAGTTTCGTGAGATGTCTCTTACGCACCCTCTAACGAGGGTTGCGACTAGCGTCAGCGAAGCGGGAAAGCCCATAGTGCAATGTGTACGGTATATAATACCTCAGGCGATAATGGGAACAGAGAAAAAATTCCGAGGCATTACTTTTCAGCATGGCCTCGTACATGCAGATAAAAGCAAATTCCTATTGCTCCTCGTTTCATTTCCTCTATCAAAGCCATCAGTATACCGTGCTCAGGACTCGATACAGCAGTCCCAGACCCCACTATTTCGATAAGTGTTTAATCGAAACATTATCAACAGGGAATAACACGAAACACGGAATATAGCCCGTTCTCCAGAGAGTATCAATGCCAGCTAAGATCAAATGAGATCGGATATATGGTGCGGAGACGATCCAGTCCATTAAGATTGCATCCTCCTGTGATTTGCGAATTGTACAGGAACTGAAGTTAGACTTCTATTGTGTGATGCCACCTTCCCAGTTCGATGCACAGTACACAACTTCACCATCAACCTCTTAGATGTGCTTAGTGATGTAGTTACTTTGATGTTACGGCTGCCAGAGTGCTGTGTGAAGATCTGAGGTACCAAGTACGCGCCACAATGTCTAACATGGGTACACTGTAGGACGATCGCCAAATTGTAATAGTTACAGAAATAGACGTACACATGACAAAGATAAAATTGCATTTTAAAATGAGGAAGACAAATTTTAACTGTGCGGCTGGTCCCGGCGGAGGCTCGAGTCCTCCCTCGGACAAGGGTGTGTGTGTGTGTTTGTCCTTAGGATAATTTCGCTTAAGTAGTTTGTAAGCTTAGGGACTGATGACCTTAGCAGTTGAGTCCCATAGGATTTCACACACATTTGAACATTTGAACGAATTTTACACATGCTGCTTATTTAGAAAGCTATAACTTCAATGGGGAAAATTTAGGAGAAGGTAGATTAATAGTTCTCCAGAGTACTGATCAAGTAAGGGTTGATGCTGCCCTTAATTTACCTATTGCTTAGTATAGGATCCGCAGATCGGCATCATTTCACACAACAGCATATTTCCGCGAGGTATGAGCACACAATGCAGACCTACTGTAAGCTTTCCAAGGCATGTGAGGAGCATATAACACAGGAGTTTATTTACTATCCCCATAACTAGCCCACGACGGAATGTGACGCTTTTCGTCGTATCTTGTCTGTCTCTTTTATTAATCCAACCTGGTATGGTTTCTAGATTGACTAGCAATACTCGAAAACTCGTCGAACAAGTGTTACTAGTACTTGCGTAGATATGTTCCATTTGCTGAAGATTTCTCTCAGCCAACCATTTATTTCGTCACATATAGCCATTCCACTTTAGGTCGGTTCAGACAGTTGCTCTGAGATATTATATGGTTGCTACTGTTTCCACCAAGAGCGTAACAGAAGAGTACTGGATTTTTTCTCTTACGTGTGGACACCTAAAGACACACTTACTCTGTAAGCCACTGTACAGGGCATGGCGGCGGTAGTTCCATCGTAAAAGTATTAGCCATTGTTTCTGACGTACTGCTAGTGGAAAAATGATTGTCTGTATATCTCTCTACACGCCCTAATCGCTCTCTCTGTTTCTTACTATCTTTACCTCAGATGTACGATGGTGTCACAGCTACAGCTGGATGAAGTTTCTCTAAATTTAACCAATAGCTTTTCGTGAGAGATACGCCTTCTTTTTTTTTTCTTTTTTTTCGCTCATTTCTGCCACATTTTTTCGAATTGGGTATACCGATCTAATAAAATCCTAGTAGTCTTAAGGACATTCTGACATATTCCACTAGATCACTCATACTGATGAAGCTGCTTCGCAGGTCAGTCACAACCAATCAATAACGCGAGTTTATTGGTAGTAATGTTTTCGAAAATCACTTCGTTCGAATCATATTTCCTTAAGAATTCTCTCAACCCAGAAAATTCAGGGTAAAAGTAAAATACTTCTGTCTTATGTGGTCATCACAAATTAGATTCTTAGGAGATTTAGAACTAGGAATTTTGTAGATAGTTAACGTTTCCAGCAGTTGTGTGTGTGCCGTACAGCGCATCTAATTACATTCAGTCTCTACACCAGTCTCCAATCCTCTGTAATTCACTACAGTCTAGTGGCACTGTTATTTTCTTCTTATAGACAACCGTTTCGTCTGCGACCTGACTGTACATATTACATACCACTGACCACTAGTAAGGAAGCGAGTCAGATTAAGTAAATACGAACAGAGCCTCATGTCGTTGCTTTTCACCCATCTCCATAAATACCGCTGTCCTCCATCTCTGAAGTCGATTATTCATCAGCATCAATGACGATTTAGTGATTATTATGGAATGGTGACATCGATGTATTAGATGTTCTAGACCGATACGCCAACACGCTGCTTGCCGTTCCTGAGATATGACCATGACCTGCCGTAACATCCGTGTAACAATGACCTGCCGCTCATGAGACTTCGCATCGGCTGCCTACCACATTGCTGAAGGGGAGACTGAGAGTCTTCCAACATTATAAATCTACCGGTGCTCATTGCACCAGGATCAGTCCGGTGCCTCTGTCCGTGAGCATCGCTGCAGGCACCTCTGGGTGCCTGGGCCTACCTATCTGGTGGAGTGAGGATCAGCTAACTATGCAGCTTTCGACAGTGCGGTATATCTCAGTGGGTCACCGGTGGTCATCATTGTCTTCTGAAGCGGGATCGAGGATTCTACAGCGCAGTGTGAGGGCATAATCTCAGGTGAGGGCATGGTCTCACTCTATGCCTTCACCTGTCAGAAGGCAGCCCACAAGACTTTGTCTGGATTACCGGAAAGTCAGCGTCGTCAGATGAATCAACAACAGGAGTCAGAGGAATTTTTTTGTATTACTGGAACGAGAAGACACAGAACTGTAAATCTGAATTAATAAATATTAATTTGCTAATAATGTTTGATTAGCGTCAAAAGACGCAGTACAAGTTCCACTGCATTGGCAACATGTGTCTCCACTCGGCAACGCCACAGTTTGGTGCCAGAAGTTTGTCCTTGGTGACATCAGTACAACACTGATGTCCTGGAGTGATTGATGAGCCAGCAGAGGTCGTCAAAGCATCAGCAACACCCTTTTGATGCCTCGAACGGAGCTACACGCCTAAGCTACAACCGCAACGCAGTGAGTCGAAAGAACATTTCTACTGGTCTTTTTATTTATTTATTTTTATATTGGTTTACTATGTACGAGACTGAACGTAGAGATTGGCATACAATGTGGAAAGCGGGTTGTGTCAAACCTCAAGAGCTTGTAGAACTTCCACAATTTACAGGTAATTGTAAGTGAACTTGTTGGTACGCATGAGGTATAAGAGTTGTATCTACACATAGTGTAGCATATAGTAGAATGGTACCAACAAGTTGCGCCACTTGTAGGCGCTGTGTTCATGCAGCACATCATTGTACCGAGCGGTGCTGGTCTATGATACTACGTTAAAATCAGTTCAGTTTATTTGTGTAAGTTTTGGGTGCGATTATGTCTGTTGAGGTTTGCTATTGCTTATGAAAGAGTAATGTTTCGCCCACATTAATCTTGTGAGAGTAAAGGCAGCAATAAATTGGATAACAGAAACATGATCGGGTAACACAGGTGATACTGTAGCCACTTTGATGGAGCAGGTATCGAAGTTATTAGAGGATAATACTCAGCAGATATTGTACGACGAGTCAAGTAAACAACTATAAGATTTGCAAGATGTGCAACAGCCACAGACGGATTCAGATGAAGTTAAGGCAGTACTGAATGTATCTTCCTCCTTCGTAGATCCTTCAGAAGCAATCGTAATAAATCCAACAACATCTTTCTCCAGTAAATCAACAGAGGGCATGACAGTATTCATAAATCATGTTCCAACCACAGCCAAACTGAGTAATTGGTCAGATGAAACGACTCTGCAGATGGCCAGGCTATGTTTGCTACATGAATCTAAAAAGTGTGTGATGTATCTTGAGATGCTTAGCACACCCCGCTTATTCGAAAAATTACTAGAGGTTTCATGGTAGAGATTCTGTACACAGTACAGAGCTACTTTTTTTTTACAATGAAGTTGACTATGTTAGTATACAAAGCCAAAAGAACAATCGAAACCTTTTCTGACAGAAATCGAAAAGGGAAAGCACAGACGTATGAGCTGACATAGAATCCAGAAGCGAACCCAGTCATGCTCAGAGAAAGGGGAAATAGCCCCTAGATGACTTTCTGTGAGGTATTCCTACGGTCTATCACGTAGATTCCTTGTGGAAAATCCAGACAATTTACCAGCACTGTTTTGCATTGCGATGCACTGGTGGGGAATCGACACTGCTACGAAAATACGGAATAATCGACGAATCTTCATTTCTGTAGAAGCGTTAGATGAAAAGCGTCGTTTAAACACAGAAGCGTAGCACCTGCAAGCAGTTTAAGTGGCGAATTTATGGTTCTAGTAAGCTTGGATAAATTTGGGATGAACGATGTGAGTCTCCTGAAGGAATATGTAATAACAAATTCAGAGATGAAAGAAACTTTCACATACGAAGTTTTTGTAGCTTTCATTATATGTCATCACAATGGATTACTAGTTTCAGCAGGGCTAAGCTGCCATGTTCAGATCCTCAGCATAGCCCTTCTGAAATTACTAATCCAGTGTCACTACATGCAAACAGTGCAATAACAACTTCATGTCTCAAACCTTCTTTGCACTGAATTCATAATCGCTCTTCTGCTGACAATGTGAGGTATTTATACGATTTAGAGATACTCATGAGAACGTTATTGATAGATTAACAGATAATAACTGCCTCAAGCAAACTGTTAATGCATGTGCGTCTTCATGCGCCAAGGTTCATCTCTTGAAAGACAGTGAACGGAAGGCCATGGAAATATTGTTGTCAGAATACTCAGATTTGTTTAACTCAGATAGTGTGTTTACAGCAACACCTATAACACAATATCACATTCCAAGACGTAGTAAAACATCAATCTACAAGAAGCCATATAGAATACCAAATCAACAACAACTGTTCGTAGATGAATTTACGGATCAACAGCTCACTGAAGGCATTATCGAACAAAGCAATAACCTGTGGTCAGCCAATATTTTCACTATACCAAAGAAGTCATCCAATAGAGCCAATAAGAACAGATTCTGCTTGACTACTGTTTCCTAAATGGACACACTATAATAGATGTATATCCAGTTCCAATCATGACAGAAATATTAGACAACTTTGGTTAATGTAAATATTTGTTGACAATGGATATTAGAAGTGATTATCACCAACTTGAAATATTTCCAGAAGACAAGCCTAAATCAGCATTCACAGCACCCTTATATCATTATCAATACTGCAGGATGCCACTTAGGTTAAAAAAACGCTTATGGTATTGTTAGACAAAGTACTTCTTGATTTGAAACCAAAGGTATGTTTGATGTATGCTCAAGAATAAGCTTTTCAAGAAATTTAGAAGACCATGTTAAACTCTTGGAAGAAGTGGTCAGCAGCCTGAGAACAGTTTGCAACCATTTCTCGGCTTAAGTAACTATTATCAGAAATTTGTAAAGGAAACTGCTGAAACTGCGTAACTATTAACTCAGTTAATTCATAAGTGAGATATGTTTCGATGGACAGCAGTGTACCAGGAAGCTTTTCAGAAACTGAAGGAAATACTGATATCAGATCCTTTGTATTCCCGGATTTCAAGAAAGGAATTCATACTTTCCTCTGACATTAGTACACTGTGTGAGGCTGCGTCAGGGTTTCAACGGACGGGACCACCTAGTGCATCTACATCTAGTCAGTTGAAGAAAGGTGGATGAGATTATTCAACAAGTGTTGTTATTTGTAGGGATGGAAATTTAAAGTTATGACAGATCACGCATCCTTGAAGTGGCTGTTTGGTCCAAAACACACTTCAAGTCGATCAACAAGCTAGGCCCTCAGACTGAGTGAGTCTGATTATGAAGTGGTTTACGAGATAGGAATAAACCATACGAAACATGTACTTAAATAGAAAAGTGACAGTAGTACATGCAGTCAAGTAGAGCAGAAAAACACACAGATACACGACTGTGAATGTCAGCTGTTTACAACACAATCTCAGTTTGTAACGCTCAAATGGTTACTGTGCAGATCCACAAATTGTGGTACTCTTCTAATGGTTCCTGCAATGCTCAGAACCAGAGTATTACAACAGACACACGACCATGTATTATCAGATCCTGGTGCTATAAGGATAACTGATGAATGAGTTGCAGAAAGATTTTGATGGTAAACATGGCATAGTGATGTAAAGCAGTATATCAAAAACTGCATTCCACATGCATAGAGAGCAGATTTAAGTCATCAAAAATCATAGAGGATATCAGGAGCTGTAAAACCGTTTAAGATGGTGGGACTGATGCATTAGGACTCTTCAACAGAACTCCAGATGGAATCAAATACGTATTGACAGTGACAGAACTTTTTGAGATGTCTAGTAATGGTAGAAATTCCAGTCAGAAAGCTAGAATTATCACACTGGCGATGGTAAACAACTGTCTACTGAAGTCTGGACTACCACAGAGCATAACCATAGATGAGGAAACTAACTTTGTGTCCAAACTGATGAAACAGTTATGCCATTTATTGAAAATCAAGAAGTTACATACAAGGTCGTTCCATCTGCAGCGAATGGATAAATGATAAGAGCCACCACGCAGTATCGAAAGTGCTATGATACTTAAAAAATGTCTAGCAGTCAGAACAAATAATTCAGTAGTTCACACTGGAGCTGGTCTTTCTCCATACCAGATAATGTATGAGTGGAAGATGTCATCACCTTTTGATTTGATTCAGTCAAAATTAGGGACACAAGGTGAACTGGTAAAACGATCAGGAAAATGGTTAAGATAAGTTTAGCAGAACACAAAATATGCCAACAATAAGACTTCGGAGAGTCAGGAATATATTAAGCAGTGAACAAGTAAACAGCTGCAATACAGCACATGGAGGTAGTTATTGCTAGCTAACCCTTATACCCCAGACGTCAAAACAAAAAAGTAGTATCAAGGACGACACCAGGTCTAGGGATTTACTTCACCATTAAATGTAAAAGTATACCTACCGACAATGGTATCTGTAGACTATGTCAGTAAAGTGAAGCAGTTTAAAGGAACAATTAACTCATTACTGCAGGTTCCTTCAGCATTATCAGAAAAAGAGGAATTTAAAACTTTGAATATAGCTGCTAAGGTTCAGTGACCGTGTCAGAATTATATTAGAACAAATAAGCCCTCGGTCATAAATATTAAGTCAAAATTGACCAGGTTTCGACGCTACTATGAGCGTCGTCTTCAGAATTAGACTAACTGTTATAAAACATATTAGGTATGCAATACATTATTAAAATTAAAGTTTGTACTGACTGGAAAAGATGCAGTACTTACAAGTCACATATTAAAAAAGATCTACGCCGGAAAGGCGACATCAAGAATAGTTGTGAGATGGCGAGCCGCTAAGGGCTGCTCGTACTGTGAACAAGGGTTGCAAGCCTTGTTGCAACCCTTGGTTCCACTTGGCATGATGTCCACAAGCAAGAGTCTTTCGGAATCGAAAAACACCGTAGCCATAACTATTCCAGCAGAAGGTGTAGTTTTGAATTTTTTTTTTCTTGGGTGAATTAGCTTGATGCCACTCCACTGATTGCCTCTTCGTCTTTGTTGAAAAATGATGGAGCCATGTTTCATCACCTGTCACAATTCTTCCAAGAAATTCATCTCCACCATCCTTGTACTGTTCTAAAAGTTCACTGCATACCGTTTTTCTTGTTTCTTTCTGAGCCACTGTCCACATCCTGGGAAGCCACCTCGCACAAACCTTTTTCAACGCCAAAATACTTTCGGTATTCTGCAAACACTTCCTTCCCCTATCCCAACGTAGCGTGACAATTCGTTTACTGTGATGCGTCTGTCATCATTCACCAATTCTTTAACTCTCTGCACATTTCCTGGAGTGTGTGCAGTACGAGGCCTGCCGCTGCGAGGACAATCCTCAATATTGCCGTGCCCACTTTCATGCCCATCGACTAAACTGTACTGCGATCGACAGCAGCATCTCCATACACCTTTTTCAACCTCTTGTGGATGTTTCCCACTGTCTCGTTTTCACAGCACAGGAATTCCATGGCAGCATGTTGCTTCTGACGAACGTCAAGTGTAGCAGCCATCTTGAAGACATGCTGTGATGGCGCCACTCACGGTAACAGGTTGAACTAAGTTTGAAAACAAGCGCGAAGGATGTATCTACACACTGTAAAATTTTCACACTTGCAGAATGAAAACTGTATTTTTACAACAATAGTGTGCATTTATTTTGGAGTGACCCTAGTAGAATGCAAACCTGTCATTCCGTCAACCATCGTCAGTTGAAAAGTTGTGTGAGTAGAATGTACACCAACGAAGAGAAGGTAGAAATCTACTCATCCATGGGGAATGTAAGTCAACAGAACAGTAATTGTAATACTGTTTTCTTATATACACATAGATAGGTCAAATCTAAGTATGATTACACCTTTATTTTAAGTCTCCCTTTGAAAAACTGACCTGTATTAAAAAATTCCGATTTTAGTTTGAAAACGTAGAATTGGTAGACCATAACACCATTTATCGGCATATACAGGGTTAACACATTTTCTCCCTGTAGAATGCTATTCCCAACCCATTTACACTTGAACTATTAAGTTCCATGCCGTCTGTTATCGAGTGCTTTGCAATGTAGGAATATCACTTCAGAAATAACTTGTATACTCTAGTAACTTAGTGATGACTCAAGGTTGCATTGTGTCATACAACATGAAAAATATCTGAATCTGTTACGGCACAAGGCCTCTGTAAGATTACAATTATAATTCGTTGCAAGACCAATACGTCAGAATCCTTTGCAATCACCCCACGTCAGTAGTGTCACACTTGTTCTATAGATACACTTGGAAATTATACATTTGAGGCAATTGGAGTTTATAGTAGAAACTGTGGTGCTTTAGTGTAAGCAATAGATACATAAGAGGAAGATGCCACCGCATATGTGTACTTTAACAGAGGAGGGTGTGCCGGCCGCAGTGGTCTCGCGGTTCTAGGCGCTCAGTCCGGAACCGCGTGACTGCTACGGTCGCAGGTTCGAATCCTGCCTCGGGCATGGATGTGTGTCATGTCCTTAGGTTAGTTAGGTTTAAGTAGTTCTAAGTTCTAGGGGACTGATGACCACAGCTGTTAAGTCCCATAGTGCTCAGAGCCATTTGAAGAGGAGCGTGTCTCCTACATGGGAGCAACACTGCAGCAGCAGGACGTATACTGGAAAGGATGTACTGGAAACCATTTCGAGGAAACATTAAAAACCTGTGGCTATATCTTATGAAATGGAGTCAGCTGATTTTAAAACGGATGTTATAAAGTACCAATTTGATGGAGGTAAACCGCCAAACTCTGCAGCCCTCAGAAGAAATCACTGGACCAGCTGCCTCAACTATTACCTTCTGGACTTGGATGTATCACAAGATTTTGTTGGACTTTTAACAAAATGGAGATGTGTGACTAAATAACATCAAATCACGATTTCTGTGTGCAAGGAAAAGATTACCAGGGAAGTAATAATGTTTTTATTGGTTGGTTGGTTAATACAGGGGAGGGGACGAAACAAAGAAGTCATCGGTCTCATTGAATTAGGGAAAGATGCGGAAGGAAGACGTCCGTGCTCTTTCGCAGGAACCATCCCGTCATGTACCTGAAGCGACATAGGGAAATCACAGAAACCATAGATCAGGATGGCTGTACGTGAGTGAATGAGAAACAATGTTATTGCAAACAACGATAAGACTGTGTAATATGGATGAGCTCCAATTATAGAGTCCTCAGCCAATGAAGCTGGTTTTAAGCTGCGATTTATAACTGTTGTATCGATCGTTCGTGTCTGCCCATGTGGGGGATTATCTAAATGTAAATACTTGCAACACAAAAGTGTTACATTAAAGTAGGAGAAACATATATTTTCCTCAGTTAATTACATTGTCCGCCAAAATACCGTCAAATACAGAGATATTACCTAATTACCATTGATTCCTACAAACACTGTTATTCCACAAATCTTAATAAAATAAGAACTAATGTATTAACAGACTTAAACCAGTGCCTATTATAGACTTAGAATATTAGCACTACTGTTGTAACTTAGTTCTTGTGTAGCAGTAGAAAAATATGTGCATGCCTAACTTTGCCGCACTGTCCGAACGGATACGTTCGTTATACTTCCCACATTGATTTATGCGGTTATTCTACGCAGTTCTGCTTGTCTGTAAGCACTGCAGCTCTACGCAAACACCCATGCTCTCGGTCATTAAGTGAATGCCGTCGGTCATTTCATCGTCCATGGTGAGAGGTAACGTCTGAAATTTGGTGTTTACAGCACACTCTTGACGCTGAGGACCTCAGAATATTGAATTCCCTAACGATTTCCGAAAAGGAATGTCTCATTCGTGTAGCTCCAACTACCATTCCGTGTTCAAAGTCTTAATTCCCGTCGTCCGGCGATAGATCAGCCCTTCTCACGTGAATAACGTGAGTAAACGTGACAGCTCCGACAATGCATTACCCTTTTAAACCTCGCGCGCGCGATGACAACGCCATTTGTATGTGTGCATATCGCTGTCCCATGACCCCTGTCACCTCAGTGCATATGCAGCAATGGAATATACTACGACCCTTTTTTCCACGTTCCATTCAAAGCTGCTTCTTATCTATGAACTTGATAATTTTGTCTAGTCTCTTACCAGCTATTCTTAAGTCATGTGCAAGCGATGTGACATGTTTCAAAGGTAGATGTAAACGCTCTTATATCCTAGGCATTAATATTTTTTTCAAGCTCTCATGTTCAAACCCCACATCTACTCTAGTATAATTTGAGCTTGGCTGAATATGCACGTTCTATCGAGTAAACGTGCAGATGTTTCTACACGTACGTACACATATAAGTGTGTTGGTTACTGTTCCCTGCATCGAGCATTCTCTGTACAAACATATAACAAACTTTATGACCTGATGTTTCCTGCACAGTCATAACTGCACCACTAAATAGACTATGTATGTCAGTAGAGACTTACCGTTTTGTGTCCATGTCTCTACACTTCCTCATCTGACCTGCTGCACAGGGGTAAATAAATATTAATGGCTTCCTCTTGCCACATGTACTTGGAAGACTACCCAACCTACAAACATACTACACCTAATAGCTATAGTTATTAGCCCGCAAATGAAGTGAATTCTGATGTAATTTTTTCTGTGCGCCGTTCTTTGTCACCAATATCAGTATTTACACCCTTTACACTCTGAATATTGGTCAGTTGTGGCCTTTACAATTTTTCTATGATTAATTATTTCCATACCATTTAATTTCACATTGTTGGATGAACACATAGTACGCAAATATAGTCATATCTTCATCTCTAGGCTTAATATAGGTCCAATTGTTAACAATTAAATGTGTACATAAACTCTTACCTGATGAAATAATTTTCTTAACACAATTACTAGGTAAGCAACTGTCTTATAATAATAACATTTCACAGTATTCCAGGCCTGGCAAATTAACACAGAAGTTTCTTCTTGTCTATCTGCTTACATTCTATTTAGTCAGTTGATAACTTTGCGTGTAACCACTTAGAGACGTTTATCAATAAATGTTCTTCATCTGGCTGTATATACACATACTGTTCCATCCCAGTTGTCGCTTTGAATGGTAACGGTAACATTTTATTTACATTGAACTCCTTATTCTCCGTTAAGGGACTATTAAACATGTATTCTAGCAGATCATTGTTTAAAATATTTGGGAGTTTCATTACTTTCAATAGCGTGTACCGACAGTCTTTCGTTGCTGGAAACTAATTCAGCTTGAATTAGTCTTGAATATTTAACAATCTTTACTGGATTTATTGTATGTGGTGAAATAATGCCTTTCTTCGTGTAAACTATTGCACCCACAAATTTTTTGTACTCTACACTTAATTTTCTAAGTAGGGCTTGTAGCTGTAGAGATTTGACCAGTGTCCGTCATGAAAGTTGCAGTTCTCTTCAGGCCCACGTCTGTAATTGTCAAACATTATGTGCTGAATTGCTCCACTTTCGTAATTTCGACTTAAAAAACTACTCATATGTGGCTATCTTATCAACTTTCCGTTTCGAACCAGAAATGGTGGCCACTTGTTCTTTAGATAATTTCAACACTTATTGTGACCTAGATTCCATCACATCGATGGGCGTGTTATAACAAGCAGCTTCTGCCAAGTTTCTGAACAATATTTTTCGAATTTCTCCCACAAAATTAAGAATTATACTTTTCTGTTGCCCACCGCCTCTTGGTATCTGATGTGTTACGGACATCGTTCCTTATAAACTTTCTGCATTGAGTGTAACCCCATTAATCAACTTATTACATACTGTTTTACTAGTACTTCGATGCTCTAGTTTATCCTTACAACGTTAAACTGCTAGCAAACCTACACTCATTACCCTATTAAGTTTTTCATCCATAGTTCTACGATTTTAATAAGTTACCAACTTCCTGGTGGTACTTGTAACTTCGATTTCTCCTGGGTAAATCTTTACCATGCAGAACTCAACGACAAGATTCACTGCTCGCTGCATACGAAAATTTCAGGTACAACCTGTAGGTAATAACCAAGAACTCCAAGTCATCAATGGCTATGGTAGCATGTTGGGTTATTATTCTGTGAGCGAATGTCCTTGAATGTTTATACTACATACTTCTCTTTCAATAGAATGGCTTCAGTCTCCTGAAATGTACCTTTACTTCTTGCCTCATATTTGTCTTGCTTACTAAATTAGGGAGTAGTACACTTACCACTTCATATTGTCCTCTGAATTGGGAGTCAAATTTCTTTGATCTCGTTCGCCTTATTGCATCATCATGCACACGTAGTTCTCTTAAGTGCTCCGTCTTATCTTAATTAGCTTCACAGACCGCTTTGGCCCCTTTTATTATTTCTCTTGTCACTCGTTTCCTGCATCCTAGCCTGGAATTGATGCTCATATTCATCATAACTGCTACCTAGTGTAGCGGTCTCCTTTTGTAATATTCCTGGTAGATTTTCCGTTCAGCTAAACATCAGCTCGAATGGCGTAAATCCCTGGTACTATGTGGTGTAGTATTGAAAAAAAAAATGTGCTGTAGAGAAATCATAAGACTGATCTTCATTTATGAAATGTCTCAGATATTCTACTAACTTCCAGTGAGTTCTTTCTAACGCTCCATTTGCCACTATGGAGAGTCATGTCTGTATTTCCTTTAACCTTAATAGTTGACACGTTCTCTCATTCACTTTACCTAGGAAATTAGAGACTTGACTTGTTAATACCACTAACAGAACTCTGTGACCCAGCATAACGCTACTGTATCCTGAAGTTCTAGTGAGATGACTGCTATAAATTTGTTTAAGTCATCCTGAAATAAATATATCTATTTCCTTTCGATGAGACATCTAATAGACCTACTACGTATAGACGAAATTTGTCAAAAACCATTTCTGCTATGCCTGTAGTTACCAATGACATCTTTGTCTTACTTTGTGTAAATTTCTTCCACTGGCACTAACCGCATGTTCTAACGGTACTCTTCTACATTCCTTTTCATTCCTTTCTATTTGCAATATTTCTTTAGTCGATATAGTGTTCTTTGAATTCCTTGGTGTGCACACAATGCATTGTGAATTTCTTCTGTAATTCTTGCTTTCTGCTTATCACTAACTTCTATTGTATTCTCATCTGGTTCCTCACGCTCAGTAACTATAATTATTTACTTTTTCGGTTCTCTTCGTGTTGCTGCTACTTATGTTTGTGGCACTCTACTTAACGCATCTCCATTAACGTTCAATCGGCCTGGTTTGTGCTGTGAATATTCTCCGCTTTAGTGAACAAAAAAAAACAAAAAAATGCTGTACACATAGGGTCTAAATTGCTTGGTTGCCCAGGCTAATGCCAAACATTCCATTTCAGTTGCTGAGTAATTTTTTTCTGCTCCGTATAGTAGGCCTAATCTTGAAGTGTGTGGTACTGGTAGATCGCTTCCCGTTTTGCCTTGGTGTGGAACTGTCCCCACTGATTCACCACTTGTGTCTGTCATAACAATGAAAGGTTTCTCAAAATCAGAATACTGTAATAGTGGATGACCGATAAACTTCTCCTTTAATTTCTTCAAATCCATTCAGCTGCTGCCTTCCCAAGTCATAGTTTTGACCAGCTTTTAGTAACTTATGCAATGGGGCCACTATGTTACTGATATTCCTTGTGAATTTTCAGAAGTAACCTATCAAACGTAAGTAAACTTTTAATTCCTTACCAGTTCGTGGCAATGGGAACTTCTGTTTCTTTATATTTTGTTCATCTACATACACTCCAATAGCCATTACTTTATGTCCCAGAAATATGACTTCCTTTCACAAAATTTCACATTTGTATGGCTGTAGCTTTAGCCTCTGAATCTCTGACTGTCAGAAAGCTCTAGCAACTCCCTCAGAGAACTTCTACAACAAATAATATCATGTAAGTATACCAAACACATCGTTCCCTTGCAATCATGTTAACGTGAGATCTGTCATCCTTTGGAATGTACTCGGTGCACTGTTTGATCACATTAGCATCCTCTTATATTCATAGTGCTGATAGTTAGCATTAAAAGTGGTCTGCTTCCTCTTATGTGTACATTAATATCTGCTGATAATACTCACTTACTAAGTCCGACGTGGAAAAATTCTTGGCCTTTCCTAACTGGTCGAGTATTTCTGCTGTGTTCAGTACTGGGATCACTTTTTCTACTGTAATCGCACTCAGTTTGTGGTAATATGTTACGAACCTATATTTCGTTTGCCCATAGGCATCTACCTTGTTATTGACTAATAATACTGGTGCATTTCATGGACTTTGATTATCTACTATGATATCGTTGGCTACAATTTGTTTTATACTTTGCTGTAATAGAGTCTTGTGTGATTCCAGGACTCTGTGAGGTCTGACATTTATAACTTTTCTTTATGTTCCAGTAGCACTGGGAGTGTATGCCTCAGTGTTTCAGTAAATGATTAGCTGTTCATCTTTACATGAAATCCATCCCCATATGCACTGCACATGTTTTCAGTTTCACGTTTTTCTTCCGGAATTGGCTGATCTGTTCACAGTGGGACCAGAGATTCTCATATACAGTACCTTTTTTACAGCATAGTTACCTAAGAAATAGTAATTCTAATGCGACCAATAGGATTAAAATGATTTGAGTCTCCATAGAGACGATGTGAGTAACTGATACTGACTGTGAACTAATGAAGTAAATACTGGCGGTACTTTTGCTTTTGCTACTACAGCAATGTCATGTGATTTTTACAACCACCCTGGTGAGTGATCAACAGTTCCTGTACGTAAGTACATATCTGCATGGTCTTGGTTTACCTGTAGCTTTTCGTCTGCACAATCCCGTTACCAACATTTCGACATTGGCAGCATTAGAGGGACTGAAATGATGCTGATGGATTTGTTACACAGGTGACATCCAATGGCTAGTCCACATTCGAAATCACTGACCTCTCCTAATCGACGCATTTTGCTGTTACTACTTCTCTGCTCTCGACTCAGTACTCCCCGCATCCTTCTGGCAGCTCCACCTCGCGAGACATCGAGTGGTCATTTCCACATTACATTGGGGTGGTGGGATGCTTTTGAGAAGATAATACATATTTTCGTCTGTAAAGGAATATTTGTAAAAGACGTTCAGGTCTTCTACTTTTGATTTTCTATTCTAATATAAATTCCGTCTCATTCAGATCTGTGTGTACATTAATCTTGGTGCCGATAACCTTTACGTATGATCTGAATTTCTTTGGATTTTGCGAGAGAACTTTCAAGAAGAACCTGCAACTAAAGTCATTGAAGGCTTCACAAATTTATCTGGATTTTGCGAGTGATCCTTCGATAAGCATGTACTATCGTAGTCATTGAACTATTCACGCATTTCTCTCATTTGAAGTCTTTCTATATCACAAGACTTCCAGTATACTTTTTGGTGCTTACATACGTATCTTACAGTAGTTAGAAATGTAATCGTAAAGACAAACGTCGGGTTGTCTACATGCTAGAGACGGGGTAAGCGCATGATATTATCATGCAACTTCACTCTTTAAGCTACACCACTTTCTTCAAAACAGTTGACTGATTTTCTGACTTCTACACAGATCTGCCATTCAGATCCCTCATTTTATTATCCAATAACATTTTTCTACGTCAGCCTAAGAAACGTCGTTTTCTTGGAAATCGGCAAATCAGGGAGCTTATAAACCAACAATGACACACACCTTTTGCTCTCCTCCACTGTCGGCCCAGTGTTTTAAGGGCCATTAAAATCAAATAGCCAACGAGTTTATAGCCTCAGAGCCACCATCTTGAGCTTGTTCAAGAGTAATCGATGGACCTGAACTGCATAAATTAAGCAGTGTTCAAAAGTATCCAAAAACCTCGAACTGCATAAACTGTCACCATGTTCAAAAGCACCCAAACAATCAGAACTGTGTTTGTTGGTGCCATGTTCAAAGGTATTCAAAGGACTTGAATTATTTATCAAAACTACGTAACATCTTGACAAAACTACGTAAGATCTTAATACGCATACACAGAGCGAGGTAGCGTAGTGGTTATCACACTGGACCCGCAATTGGGAGGTTGACGGTTCAAATTCCCATCCAGCCATCCAGATTTAGATTTTCTATGATTTTCCCTAAATCACTCCCGGCCAGTGCCAGGACAGTTCCCTCGAAAGAGGTCACAGCCAATTTCCTTCACCATCCTTCCATGATGCGAGCTTGTGTTCAGTCTCTTCTAAGTGCACTGTTGATGGGACATTAAACTTAATCTTCCTCATTTTTTTGTGACTTACAGTATTTCCACATGTATTTCTCTATATCAAAAGGTACATAACCTTCATCAGCAACACACGTACTGTTTTTGTCAAGTACCATAAAGTTATTTCCGTATGTAAAATGTTTGTCACTAATACGTAAAGATGTTGACAACACTAGTGTATCTTACAGTATTTCCACATCTAAAATGTGTCTAACATTTATTAAAAACACATAAGCTTCATACACCCCCCCCCCCCCACACACACACACAGTGTTTACGTCAAGTGCCAAAATATCATTTCGATGCCAAAATCATCTGTCAAGAAGTTGCCTAAATGATTCGATCCTGTGCCTTCGATTATATATGAATGAGATACTCAGCAGAGGTGGATTTATACGTTGAACACTGTAACAAGGAAAGTAACACCAAATTCCTGCACATGTACAGGGATTTCTGATTCTATGGTGTGGGTGAGCATTAATTTCTATATATGTTTCTTTATTGGTGTCAACAACAGAATGTAACTCCTTTGATATGTAGATTTTAAATAAACACGTTACTGGGCACTCTTCCAACTTAGTGTTTTCTTTTAAACTGCAGAACTTAAAGATTTTAATGTAGTTTGTTTGAAAACATTAGTTAACTGACGGAATTTTATTTAGTGAATATGTTTGTACATTAAGTCAAATTATATGAGCCTTCAGTCATAGAAAAAATATGACTTTGTTCTAACGCTCTGTTCTGTTATGTTTCGTTAAACGAAAGCAAAGATACCGCTAGCATCTAAATAATTTCCGACGGACTTAAATTTACGTAGTATTACAATGTTTCTCAATATTGGTTTTATACAGTGGTCTATACTTCCTGATATTCTTGAAGTTAGAGGAAAATGTCTTTTAATTAATGTGCTTCTTCAAGATGAGTTAGGAAAGACATTTTGTACTCTTATTAAAGGTTAATAGATCTACCAGTGGGAATTTGGCGTTTAATGATCCCCACGTATCTGCTCGCACATCAAATGGTTCAAATGTCTCTGAGCACTATGCGACTTAACATCTGAGGTCATCGGTCGCCTAGAACTTAGAACTAATTAAACCTAACTAACCTAAGGACATCACACACATCCATGTCCGAGGCAGGATTCGAACCTCCGCTCGGCTCCAGACTGTAGCGCCTACAACCGCACGGCCACCCCGGCTGGCATCGAAATAAAACAGAACCTAGTAATATTCTTGTCTTGGCCTCATAGCATTTCTCTGCGGCATCCAAGCATAAGATTTCCTCCATAATGAAGTCGCATCATGTTTGAGTTAACACTCAATGTTTCAAATTATTCACTGTCTCCTTCTTAAGTGAATAATTGCAGTACCGATGTGTGTCTGTTACACGGTAGTCGTCTAGCCTACTTGTTGTGTCGTGCACTGGTGGTTTGGTTTATCAACTGTGTAGTAAATATAGGTGGCAGAGTGGCTATAGTCTTAGCAGAGCATCCACGAAGAACCACAAATAAATTCTTCGTTTCGAAAGAAAACGGAGCTCCTGCGGTTATGTCCTTTCTATTTCTATCCCGTAATTCTGACTCGTTGAGGCTGGTGAGGAAAAGAGGTAATAGGGAGAAGAAGGTGCTGTATTTTTTTGTGTCACTTTCCACATATTTGAGCAAGCAAAGCAAGCGCAGGTGCCGTCACGTCCGGAACAGTAAACAAATCTGCAGCTAAGTAGATTCCCGCAGTCGGCTGCTTCTGATGATGAAGATGGTGAATACCTTCGAAAGCTTGACCTGTAACACAAATATGACGCGACTTAAATCTTGACGACATTTTCTACACTTATTCATATCTTGAATGAAGAATGGTCCTGTCATAGCACAAAAAGAGGCGAGTATGTCTTGGGCAGAGTTAGGGTTGTAAGAGAAAGGAAGTAGCTTCCCGACTCGTCTAGCAGATTCAAGACATTTAAATCAAAACGTCATGACATCTTCGCACTTTTATACTTCTTAGTATTAGTACCCATGCCACGTAATACAATGAATTGTGTCACGAAGTATATAACACGGCACATACCATCATGTCATTCAACACGCTGTTTGTCGTGCTATAGGGCACAACATGTCATTAAAATTGAAGGTGCATACTTCTGCATTGGGGGACATAGATGCACACCCACTCTCGGATACTTTAGCTGTAGGTGCACCCCACTCTCTAGAACCACACAAATTTGTGTCTATTTTTTCTTACACCCCTCACCACAAATGTAACAGGGGGTGACTTCGGGGAGAAAATGGTCCCCTCGGGGAAAAAATCAATCCCCTTCCCCAACCAGAAATGAAAAAACCTTTTTAGCGTCTTCTCCGGAACAAATCCACCCCCACAAATACTTTCCCTCCCAGAAAAACGTTTTTAGCTATGACACATATGCTCTTCAGCCGTATGATATATGTTGTTTAATATGGCTGGTTGTAGCTAAGAGAGTTCACTGCGTTGTGGAAGTAGCGTTAATTCGTAAAAATACGTGAATACATCAAGATGTTTTGAGTAAAATTTCTTTGAACCCGAGAAACATTTTTCATTATAGTTCCCAACTTTTTACTGTACCATACTTTTGACACCAGAGCGCCATAGGACGTCAACCGACGTACTTTTTTGTTGACTCGGGCGACGACTGATCCGGTGTACGTTTCCTAATTGTCTTTCAAACCATGTTGCTTGTGTCATGGCTACGAATAAACCTTACACAAAACGAAAGCAGGACCATTACATGTATTTGTGTAACTTCTTGAAAAAAGTTGACCGATTCGCACAAGTGAGAAACACAGAGGTGACAAGCGTAAAAAAACTCACTGAATTCGTGTTTATTGCACGTAAAATCGGAACCAAGCTAGATTTTTCAACTAGAGTTTTCAATTTTATGGTAAGAATGCGTTTTCTTATTTATTTGATTGGCTTTAAACTGTTTCTGCGCATTCAGTTCGCATAAGAACGAATTTTACTTGATATATTTAGTTCGATTTTAAACCATAGCATATCGGCAACAGGTAAAGATTATGGGATAAAAAATTTCGTTTTGACTCTCATACTACAGGAAAAACTTTTTTTTCATGTTTTGGCGCGTAAAATCTTTACGGTGCACGTAGGAATGGTGCCATTGGCTCAGCATTAATTAAATCAGATTTAAATCTTTTGCAAAAGAAATTAATCGATTCGCACAATTTTCGTAGGCGCCAGCTCCGGTTCGTCGTACAATCCTTGCTTAATATACTTAGCTGCAGCAATACAGATGGTCGAATGGCTACACAAATGGCCGCTGGCCCGGACTAAACAAAAACTTTTTACCCCATGGTGCTGGCTCAAATAGGAACTGAGCACCATGGACCCCCACCCCCCCCACCCCACTTCCTACCCTTGATTCTGAACGTGGTCTTTTCAGATATGCTTGTTGCAGCACTTCCGCGCGGCAACGATTCATCCAGCGGTAACTTATATATGACCTTTCTTTTTTTATATGTATGTACGAAACCATTGCTACTACTGACTTCGATTCAGATCTGATATGACCTCGACGTTAGTATTGCAAACTGATGCTGCCGATCATGTATTTCCACTGGGGCGACCCATAAGAAGATAAGATAGTGTCACACTACAGGTTGTGCCTGCAAGATGTCCACAATCAGTGCTAATTACTTCTCTCGTATCCGAGTAAAATTGGTTGCCTCCGTCCCCAAGCTCACGCGGAAAATACTTTTTACAGACATTATGTTCCTTGAAAAACCCGTACTTGTAATAAAACGAGTGTCACATTTCGCTTATTTTCCACTACACAATTCATAGCATGTTACGCGATACATCCACCGAGGTTCTTCAGATAGCAATGTTGTGAGTGTTATAGTGAAAACGTGCGTCTCGGTAGATAACAACGTCGGTGACCGCCAAGTTTCTTGTTGTTGCAGTCAAGAGACCGTTCTGGATAGAATTATCAGCTAACACAGCTCCTACAACGAATCGTCACGGACCAGGAAGCCAGCACACCAGCGCCTAGCGCCCCTTCTAGCGCGTCATTTATAGCTGTGTCTAGAGCGAGGTCGTCTCTTTTATGGCGGGCCGGCGCCAGTGTGTTAGCCAGACACTCAGCGAGTCGTGGCCACTAAAGCCCGTAAATGGAGTTCCCTGTTTCTAAAAGCTTTCGCATTCTAAATGAGGACCGCTTTGTTCCCATAAGAGTGCACGTCGTAAAACTAAGACCCTCACGAGTGTTACGTCCTGCATTGCCTATACTTCCTTTGTCGAAAGCACCATTTCATCAACTATAATTTTTTTTCGTCTTTGTTAACCGGTTGTTTGGTGTATTATATATCAGCCTTCGCAGATCTAAACGTCGCAACTACACTGATCAACCAGAACATTATGACCAGCTACCTAAAAGGCGCTATGTCCACCTTTGGCACGGATAACAGCGCCGACGCGTCGTGGAATGGAAGCAATGACGCCTTAGCAGGTCGCTGTAGGGAGTTGGAACTACACCTGTGCACACAAGTCACCTCATTCCGTAAATTCTGGCCGCATGATGCAGGCGCCTTGCTACGTTTCGCGCGGCTCCCCCCGTCGTAGGTTCGAGTCCACCTTCGGGCGTGGGTGTGTGTGTTGTCCTTAGCGCAAGTTAGTTTAAGTTAGATTAAGTAGTGTGTAAGCCTAAGGACCGATGGCCTCAGCAGTTTGGACCCATAGGAACTCACCACTTACCGTAAATTCCGGCGAGTGGGGAGAGAGGGAAGGGGGAGGTGACAAGCACATCCATACACCCATTCCATCACAGACATAGCCTTCTGACACGGCGCATTATCTTGCAGAAAAATTCTACTGCCGTCGGGAAAGGCGATCGTCATGAAGGGGTGTGCGTGGTCTGCTACCTGTGTCCGATACTGCTTGGCCGTCATGGTGCCTTGAACGAGCACCACTAGATCAGTGGACGTAAATGTTCCGCAGAACATAATGGAGCTGCCTCTATCTTGTCTCCGTCACGCGGTAAAGGTGTCAAGGACCTGCTCCTTGGAAGGCGACGGATTCGCGCCCTCCGATTGGGATGATAAAGAAGGTGTCGGGATTCATCAGATCATGCAACCCTTTGTCTTAGCGCGAACATCCAGTGCCGATGGTCAGTCGCAGTTGCCGATGTCGTGATGTTAACACTGGCACATGCATGGTCCGTCGGCTATAGAGAACCCTCGTTCTGCCCAGCCTACAACGTCCGACATGTGTCATGAGTGGTAGCTGCCCAACCCCAAGATGCTTCTACATGGTTTCACCTTGGTTTCGCCACATTTTGAAGACTCTCACCGCAGCACTCCTCGAACATCCGACAAGTTGTGCGGTTTCCGAAATGCTTATCCCGAGCCTCCGGGCCATCACCCTGTGAGATATATTGCGCGCCATCCCAATTCTACTCACAGACATCATGCTCACTGATACTGCATGCATTGTGCATACGTTTGACTAGCGGTCATTCTTTCCTAGGTGACGCTGCTGTCGATGGGTGGGTTTATATCTATAGTGGGTCGTTGGTCAACACGTTCTCATATTATCTGGCTTCTGCAATCGATGTCACTGACACACGTGAAAATATGGTGCGCGTTAAGGCATTAACCGCTTCCGGTCCAGGTACTGAAGGAATTTTTAATCATTAGTAATGGCCGAATTAACTGCAGAAGTTTGGTCTGGACTAGGTTTACACCTCCCTTTGGTGCCATATGTATGATGGTTTGTGCCACAGCTGATAGTGATCCGTTCCCTGGATAAGAGCATGAAATCCGGCGTCGACACTTGCTGCTTATAGGGACAACTGTGTCCTAGCTGCAACACTGTGATGCACTATATCCTTCGCATGATTTCCCAACGCTTTTACATTATCGTTCGTGTAAATACGTAACTGTAGACCTATCATGACAGGAAAAATTGCAATAAAAGTAGTGGAACAAGTCTGATGGAATAAATTTTTTTATTTCCGTCCACGATCACATATTAGTGCCTCAAGATCTAATATTTTGTGATCATAGACGGAAATAAAGAAATTTCTTGATGCAATGCAGTCTGTGTCGCCAGGCCACCAAGATCTGTTGCACGACGAATTGATTGACGGATCCAGTTATATGGCTCCTCCCTGTATAGTGATTTTACGACAATGACGAGTGGGGCCTGAAGATGGCATCAATATATTGCCGAAACTGATAGCACATAGAAGTTCATAAAATAAAATAAATTTCTACAATACATACGGCTGTTGGTAAATTATTGGATCAAGAAGTTCATGCCAGCCGTCGTCTCACGACCCATAATGGATCAACGAAGATAAAGAAATTTATTCTACACTTACTGGATCACTGTTCGATCGCGGCCATGTCCTAGCTTGTTAATTTTGATGGGTCTACTTGGCAGACGCTCATGAGTGTGTGCTTGCAGACCACTTATTAGCGATATAGACACGGTATTTGTAAACGATAACGCCTTCAGAAGCAGCTGACTCTCAGTTATCACTTGTCAGCCCGCCAAGGATACAGCATATGGGTAACACTTCTCAACCCACGAAATGAAATGAGAGTCTAGGCCAAACTCGTGAAAGAAAAAAAAAAAAAAACAAAAAAAAAACAGCTCTGGTTTAGGCTGACAGACGGGAATTGACATGATAAAGGGTATGCGGAATGTTATAACAGATAATGAAGAGTGTCGCAGGTACGCAGGCAGCTTCGAGTTGAAATAGTGACTTAGGATATGTCAACGATGGGTAGTACTGAACAGTAATAAAGTCTGTCAGTAGTAATGGAGTGTACTGAGTATGAACGAAAGCGCCACCAACTTGGATGAGAGCAGCCACTGACGGAACAATAGTACTTCCTCCACGACAAGAAAGTACTACTCTGGGCAGTGTGACTAGAGCTGGTAGATGGGCAGCCATTTTACTTGTTTTATATATGTTTCACTGAATATTGTTGTACAGAGACATTCTCAGTTAGCAGTGTAGCGGATTTCATTTGCTAATAGGAACAAGTAGCTGAACAGTACATGTTTCCCGTGAGTCAGATCAAGGGGCCAGGGATATAATATTAAGGCCAAGCGGCCATTGACTTATCAGATAGACGGAATGGTCAGTAGACAGAAGACAAGTGCACCGACTGCAGTTGTCTGTGAGTTAGGCACACCAATTAGGGCACTTTATGTTGATTAGAACAAGAAGCCAAAAGGCTCTTGCCTATTGATAGGGCATGCCCATGTGTAGTAAGACAGAATCATGTATATACTTCAGTTGGTAAGACCTTGCATATAAATGTGTTTAATGGTACACAAACATATTCAACGAGTTCAAGTCGTCTTCCTACTTTGGCAGTTCACTATACGCATCAAATATCTTTCTCTGCTACCCATCATCAACCCCAAAACGACGAAGGAGTTCTACTCCCTCTCGACTACATTATAAAAATCAGTTATGAGAAACGTCCTGATTGTACCACGCAGGCCACATCAATTATATATTTGTAGCTGTCTCCTGTGCCAGGAAACCACTCAAAATTTTGGTGACAGTGTGTGGGGTGTGTGTTAAGCCAGCTGGCGAAACGTAAGAGAAAGTCTGTCAGTTGCAGTGCCGGGTAGTACTGCAAGGAAAAGAAGCCTATCCGAGTATAACCTCGAAGAAGCAGCCGACCAAAGGAGTCTAGTAGAATGAAAGGGCCACGCAGCACCTAGACATAAGAACAGATGAGGCTGCTCGTTGAAAAGAAGTGTAAGGCTCCTTGTGATTGTGTAAAATGTCGTCCTCCTGTAGTCATAAGAATGGCGTAAGTTCTCACAGGGGAACCTCTCCATCGCACCCCCCTCAGATTTAGTTACAAGTTGGCACAGTGGATAGGCATTGAAAAACTGAACACAGTTCAATCGAGAAAACAGGAAGAAGTTGTGGGGAACTACGAAAAAAATAAGTAAAATATACAAAATGAGTAGTCCATATGGAATATAAGCAACATCAAGGGGAGAAGGAGCTCAGGGGCGCCGTGGTCCCGTGGTTAGCGTGAGCAGTTGCGGAACGAGAGGACCTTGGTTCAAGTCTTCCCTCGAGTGAAAATCTTTTCTATCTTCATTTTCGTAAAGTTATGATCTGTCCGTTCGTTCATTGACGTCTCTGTCGCTGTAATAAGTTTAGTGTCCGTGTTTTGCGGCCGCACCGCAAAACGGTGCGATTAGTAGACGAAAGGACGTGCCTCTCCAATGGGAACCGAAAACATTTGATCGCAAGGTCATAGTCAACCGATTCCTCCACAGGAAAACACGTCTGATATATTGTATACGACACAGGTGACGGCATGTGCGTCACATGACAGGAATATGTTGTCGACCCACCTAACTTGTACACTTGGCGAATGGGTAAAAAGATTCTTCTACCTTGCCCGATTTAGGTTTTCTTGTGGATGTGATAATCACTCTCAAAAAAGTGATCGCATCGGACGGACGGACAATAATTGTCCGAAAATAAAAAACTAAACTTTTCACTCGAGGGAAGACTTGAACCAAGGACCTCTCATTCCATAACTGCTCACGCTAACCACGTGACCACGGCGCCCCTAAGCTCGCATTATCCTTGATGTTGGACTAGTCAGTTTCTATATTTTGCTTATTTTTTTCATAGTTCCACACAACTTCTTCCTATTTTCTCGATTGATCTGTGTCCAGTTTTCAAGGCCTATCCACTGTTCCAACTTATAAGTAAATCTGATGGGGGTGCGATGGAGAGGTTCCCTTGTCAGGAAGCGATAGTATTAGTATCGAGAAAGTGAGAGGATAACAAAAGGGACTTGAAAAAGTTCATTCAGAACGATAATGTGACGAGCTGAAAGTGAGGAGAAAAAATTATTGTTGCGATAAGTGAAGTGAAAAATCATGGGAGATAAAAATCTAAGCTGATTGGGTGAATATAAATGGCTCGATGCATGTGCGCACCATTTTAGAAGAGAACTATTTTGATAAACGTTCGATTCATTTTTACGCCAGGCAACAATCAGGAATCAATAGCCTGATTGGAAAATAGCATAGTTGAGTTATCCAAACCATTCGGGGTTGCTACGGTCGCAGGTTCGAATCCTGCCTCGGGCATGGATGTTTGTGATGTCCTTAGGTTAGTTAGGTTTAACTAGTTCTAAGTTCTAGGGGACTAATGACCTCAGCAGTTGAGTCCCATAGTGCTCAGAGCCATTTGAACCATTTGAACCATTCGGGGTTGCCATCAAGAGGTTGACTGAGGAAGCTCAGTTCAAAGGAGCTATAGAACTGGTTTACACACTAGGACATGTGTTTTTCATTCAGAGACTGTCAAATGGTACAATACAGAAAATTACACTGAAGAGCCAAAGAAACTGGTACACTTGCCTAACGTCGTGTAGGGCCCCCGCGAGCACACAGTTGTGCCACAGCACGACGTGGCATGGACTCGACTAATGTCTGAAGTAGTGCTGGAAGGAACTGATACCATGAATCCTGCAGGGCTGTCCACATATGTGTAAGAGTTCCAGGGGGTGGAGATCTCTTCTGATCAGCACGCTGCAAGGGATCCCAGATATGCTCAATAATGTTCGTGTCTGAAGAATTTGGTGACCAGTGGAGGTGTTTAACCTTAGAAGAGTGTTCCTAGAGCCACTCTGTAGCAAATATGGACGTGTGGGGTGTAGCATTGTCCTGCTGGAATTGTTCAAGTCCGTCAAATTTCATAATTGACATGCGTAGATGCAAGTGATCAGACAGGATGCTTAAGAACGTGTCACCTATCGAGTCATTTTTAGACGTATCAGGGCCCTCATATCACTCCAATTGCATACGCCTCACACCATTACAGACGATTCACAAGCTCGAAAAGTCCCCTACTGACATGTATTCATGAGATTGTCCCCATACCCGTACACGTCCATCCGCTCGGTACAATTTGAAACGAGATTCGTCCGACCGGGCAAAATGTTTCCAGGCACCAGCAGCTCAATGACGTTGTTAACGGACTCAAGTGACGCGTAAAGCTTTGTATCGTGAAGTCATAAAGGGGGCACGAGTGGACCTTCGGCTCCGAAAGCCCATATCGATAATGTTTCCGTGAATGGTTCACACGCTGCCACTTGTTGAAGGCCCAGCACTGAAATCTGCAGCAATCTGCTGAAGGGCTACACTTCTGGTTCGTTGAATGATTCCTACAGTCGTCGTTGGTCCCGTTCTTGTAGGATCTTTTCCCGGCCTCAGCGATGTCGGAGATTTTATGTTTTACCGGATTCCTAATATTCAAGGTACACTTGTGAAATGGTCGTACGGGAAAATTCCCACTTCATCGCTACCTCGGAGATGCTGTGTCCCATCGTTTGTGCGCCTACTGTAACACCGCGTTGAAGCTCCCTTAACACTTGATAACTTACTATTGTTGCAGCAGTAACTGATTCAAAAACTGCGCCAGAAATTTGTTGTCTTACTCAGGCGTTGCCGACCGCAGCGCCGTATTCTGCCTGTTTACATATCTCTGTATTTTAATACGCATACCTATACCAGTTTCTTTGGCACTTCAGTGTATATGGCGCTGGAACAGGAAGTTGCACAATGTCAATGAAAGAGAAGACTGAAGTGACTGCGGGACTCGCTGAAAGGACAATAACAAACAAACAAGCCAGTCAAAAATTTGGAACTGTGGGGAACCCGACAATGTGTCCAGACGCAGCAAGAATCATTGAAAGAATCCCAAATTATCATGCGTCAGACACCTTTCTGGGCAGAGGAAGCTAGAGTATTTCAAGACCGGTATTAAGAGCCAGTCATTTCCGTTTTCCGAGGGACACAGATTTGTATCTCTGGGGTCGCTCAGTTGTACAGTTTCGTAACATGTTTTATGTTAGCGTATTATGATATTTTTGGAGACCGAAAATGTCCTCTGTAAGACTCATCAAGGCTTCTCTAAACGACGGCCATGTGAAACCCAATTCACTCTGTTCGTCCACAGACCTAGAAAGCAGTAGATACCGACGCCTAGGTTGTTGCCCTGTACGTTGACTTCCCGGAGACGTCAAGTACAATTTCGCACTCTCGGCTAGTGAAGAAAATATAAGGGACGATCATATACTTTCTGTTAGAAGACCGTACGGTTCAGAATTGGTATGCCAACGAGGAAAAATCTCAGTGAGGCAATCATCCCACGGACGCACCAGGTCGAAGATACCAGTTTGGATACTGCCTCAAGAAGTCAGTAACTGCCTGCTGCATATCGTCGTGCGACAGGTATCTTCGACCCTTTCTTTAAGGGACTGAAGGCGTGGTAATCTAATCGCATGGGTAGAGATAGGGCCTAAAGTGGGAAAAGGGAAGCGGGGGTGGGGGGGGGGGGGGAAGTGGGGGTGCTCCAGTCGACCTGAGGTAACTTCTGCGTTACGACATTTGCGGTATGGGTACGTGTGCTATCATGAAGCAGCTGCACATCTAGCGAGTGCACCACACCACAAAGGTGGTTTTCGATAGACATGCTGTCCCATTCGGATTCTTCTTTCGTCTATGGATGTCTACCGGTGTTTGCCCTTCGGAAACTAAGAAGAGGATTAACAGCATTTTGGTCCTGTTTGGACGCATTTGGTACCAACGTCGCCACAGTTCACGCTTCCACACTTGCCGCACGCACGCAATTTGTTGCCTACAAGTCGGTGTTAATGTAGGCTATATCCACCTCGGATGTGCGCTACGTTGCATATAGGTTGCAGCAACCTACTCAGACTGAAGCTTCGTAGCTGTATTCCAGTCAAAGTAGCACAAATTGTCGAAGGTATGGACTGTGTTTTGTTCCCATGCGTTTACGGTACCTGCTGTTGGCAACAGTGAGACAGAGGGCTCAAGCGGAGACTGCTCTACATGAAGTCAGCATAGCAGTTGGACACCTGTGAAGCTTCCCTGACGCTTATAAAACATTGCAAAAGTTCAGTTATTTATTAACCAGTTTACAGACGTCTTGTTTCATACCACCCTTGTGCCTGATGCCTATTTCAGAGGCGTGCTGGGTCTCGCTGACGGCCGATGAGTCAGCACCTCGTCTACAAACCCAGCCGAAGAGTGAGTGACCTCTCGCCGCGGCGACCCCTCAAAGTTTCATTTGGTGCTGTTGGTGTCTGCCTAGGGTTTCATTGCCTGATAGTGTTAGTTGTGCGTTAAGCAAGACATTCAGGGGTACTGTCGATAAACTTACTGATGAAGAGTTGGCCGACATGTACCTCAATGCAATGCAATGGAAGACGGCAACCACATTGCAGTACTTTTGCGCCTGAAGGCTCTTGCATTACGTTTTCTTGAGCCTTGTGCGTTTTGGTTGCTTATTACAGACTTCATCACTGTTGCGGATGTATTTTCACAGAAACAAGGACGATTGTAGAAACGAAGCGAATAAATCATAATTACGTAATTATTCTGTTGTGACGTAACAAGCTAGTTACGCCACACTGCGAAGGGGGTCGAAAGAAAGGCACGCGTACACACACGCCGACTGGCGTGAATTCTGGAACAGGATAGTATTGAATGGTAGCAAGAAAAGTACGTAGCTGCTTTATACTTAACTTTTAATCTTGGTTTGTTTACAACGTTCTTCGTTAGACATTTTTACGATAACTCTCAAAGTAGGTAAGGCTAATGGCGCCTTGCTAGGTCGTAGCCATGGACTTAGCTGAAGGCTATTCTAACTGTCTCTCGGCTAATGAGAAGAAGGCTTCGTCCGTCTTGCCGCTAGCAATGTCGTCCGTACAACTGGGGCGAGTGCTCTATCGTATCTCGAGACCTGCCTTGTAGTGGCGCTAGGTCTGCGATCACACAGTGGCGACACGCGGGTCCGACATGTACTAAATGGACCGCGGCCGATTTAAGCTACCACCTAGCAAGTGTGGTGTCTGGCGGTGACACCACATTCCTCCCCCGCAAATCGGCGAACGGTCGTGTTATAAGGCTTCCGCCCGCCGTGGGGAGGACCCCATGTTGACGTAAGCGATGAGGTGGGGAGCCTAACAACAGGCGAGGCTGTGCCACCCGCACCCGGCCATTCGGTCCGAGGGGAGCTAGGAAACGCCTGAAAACCTAGTCCAGGGTGCACGTCAACATGCGGTGTATGCGCCCGTAAAGAAACAGGAGGGGCCGAAGGGTCGACCTCCATTGCGTCGGGGTAGCCGACGCGCGAAGACGTCATGTGGTCCGGAGCGGGCAAGCGTTCCATGGCGGAGGACGGCTGGTCACGGGAAGCGACCGGCGGCGCATGACCCAGGGAGGCGTTTGGTGGCTGCGGCGAAGCGTCGAATGCGGGCGGCGCCGGCGGGAGAACAGGCGGCGGCGGCGGCGGCGGCGGCTGCGGCGCCGCGTCGCCATGGGGCAAAATGGAAGGCATCGTCGGTAACACCTGGGGATGAGGCGAGCCAGTAGATGGGTCCCCAGGGCGCTGACCGGACGGCACCGTCGCTGAAAGCAGACGGGGAGCGGCAAAACCCGTGCGATGACAGACGCGCAGCTGATTGAGATGCCGACGCACCTCACCAGAGGCCCCCAAAATCAAATACATTGCGCGGCCGAGGCAGCGAAGAATGCGCCCTGCGAGCCAACGCCGTGAACCGCGATAGGTGCGATAGAATACAACGTCACCTGGAGCAAAAGCAGGAGTCTGCCGCTGCACAGGAACCTGATGCGGCGGATGCAGCAAAGACATCAAGGTTCGATGAGGACGACCGTGGAGCAACTCAGCCGGCGAGCGACCATCTCGGGGCTGAGAGCGATACGAAGACAAAAAGAGCAACAACGCGTCCTCCCGAGAATGCGACTCTTGCAACTTCAACATCTGTGACTTGAAAGTCCGGACCAATCGTTCAGCGGCACCGTTTGACTGAGGCGAAAACGGCGCGGATGTCAGATGTTGAATACCATTGGCCTGGCAGATGACTGAAATTCTGCGGACATGAATTGTGGGCCATTGTCGGAAACAATAGTCTGCGGAAGACCTTCAATGCAAAAGATAGCAGACAACGCTTGGATGGTGGCGGAGGACGTCGTGGAAGACATCCGGACAACAAAAGGAAAATTACTGAAGGCATCGACCAGAACCAACCATCGAGCATTCCAGAATGGACCAGCAAAATCAATGTGCAAGCGTTGCCAAGGGGAAGTGGCTTTTGGCCATGCAAAGACTTTCCGCGGCGGCGCGGATTGTTGTTCGGCACACGTCATGCAAGAGGCACACATATTCGTAATCGCAGCATCAATTCCGAACCAAGTACAGTGCTGACGAGCAAGTTGTTTCGTTCGCACTATACCCCAATGTCCTTGGTGAAGAAGCCGTAAGACAGAGGACTGTAACGAACGTGGGACCACTACTCTGGACTGATCATTATCAGAACGCAACAACAAAACACCACGTCGAACAAAAAGTCTCTCCTTGTGAGCAAAAAATCGGCGGACCAACGGATCCTCGATCCGTGACTTTGACAAGGGCCATTGCGTAGCAACAAAACGCAAAACGGTAGCAAGGACAGGGTCAGCAGCTGTGGCTGTAGCTACACGACGAAAATCAATCGGAAACGATTCGACCACTTCATCGGTTTCCGAATCAATGAACAGGCAAGCAAGTTCGGAAGAATCGAATGCTTTATCCTCAGCAACAGGCAAATGGGACAACGCATCGGCGTTTCCGTGCTTAGCAGTGGACCGATACAAGATATCGTAGCGGTACTGCGAGAGGAAAATAGACCAGCGAATGAATTTCTGCGCTGTACGTGGAGGTACAGGCTTGGTCGGATGAAAAAGCGATGTCAAAGGTTTGTGGTCTGTGATGATGGTAAAGTGACGACCATACAAGAAATCATGGAACTTAGTAACACCAAACACGAGAGCCAAAGCTTCTTTCTCTATCTGTGAGTAATTTCTTTGCGCAGACGAGAGCAATTTGGACGCAAAGGCAATAGGGCGATCATGGGAGCCAACTTTGTGCGCAAGCACAGCACCGATCCCGAAATCCGATGCATCTACCATCAACAAATGGGGTTTCTGGGGATCGAAAGGCGTGAGGCAAGTATTAGAAAGCAACGCCGATTTCAACTGGCGAAAGGCGCGTTCGCATTCCGTCGTCCAGACGAACGGAACACCTTTACGGCGTAAGCGATGAAGCGGAGCTGAAAGAGAAGAGGCATTGCGCACAGTCACTCACACCTTGTGATTCTAGATCGTTCAATGTTCGTGCGACCTCATCACGCAATGCGTGAGGAACATTGCGCGCTCTGAAAAATTTCGGTTGCGCGTTTACTGTCAGTTCCAAATGTGCGTCATAGGTTGTAGCGCAACCCAGGCCCGGTGCAAAAATGTCTGCAAATTCTTCACATAAGCGAGAAACACTGTCTGAAGGCACAGTTTGATTCACTGATAGGACCTGATTTACTATAGACATGTTAAACAACTGAAATAAATCTAAGCCAAACAAGTTCACTGCAGTAGAAGAACGAAGAACGTAAAATGACACAAGTTTTGTTTGTCCTTTATATGTTGCAAGAAGGCTGCACTGTCCTAACACGGGTACATTCTGTCCGGAAAAACTATGTAACTTAACCTTTGCGGCACGCAACGGAGGTGCGCCCAGTTGTTTGTACGTATCGTGATTGAGCAATGAAACTGCAGCTCCGGTATCGAGCTGGAATGGTATGACCTTGCCATGAAAGTCCAAATCTACAAAAAGTTTATTGTCCTGCTGACGACAAGAGCGACTGTTTTGGGCAATTTGAACAGACACTTGTACAGAATCACTTGCTAATTGACGTGATTTCCGTCGACGCACACTTTTTGTGGAACGAACACAGTCACTGTTAGAGAAAGTGTCACTGGACGAAGTGGAATTAACTACATGAATGTCCATGGGCGAAGGTCCACAAGCCTGAGTGTCCTCGGTTCGATTCCAGCGCGAAGCAAAGGGCCTGGAATGGTTGTGATTGTCTGATCTGAGCTTTTTCTGGCAAACACTTTGAACATGTCCTTTCCTATTACAGAAAAAGCAAATAGCTTGGCGTGACGGGCAATTGTCACGCGAATGTCTAGTTGCACACCGCGGGCATGATTTCACTGCATTTGTGGGCTGGCGCGGCACACCTGGTTTAGAGCGTGGCGGCAGCTGCGTTGGTGTACGCGAGGGCAGTTTACCGGGCCGCGCAGCGCGAGCGCGCCCGGCGGGCCGGTTAATGTTACACACTGCTGGCGAAGTTTCAAAAGATTCCTGAGCACAGTCAAGTGTGTCTTGTCTATCCAATATGTCTATCACTTGTTGAAGGGAGGGATTAACTAGTTTCAAAATTTGCTCCCGTATGCGAACATCAGAAACATTCTGTGCAATTGCATCACGCACCATTGTATCTGAATAAGAAAGGCCACAGTCACAGTCAAAGGCACAGTCCCTAGTAAGTCCTTGCAATGTTGCTACCCACTCCCTATTAGTTTGACCGGCCGTACGTTTTGTACGAAAGAACGTATACCGTTTTGCAACCACATTAACTGTTTCTTTGAAATAGGCATCTAAAGCAGACAAAATTTCTTCGTAGGACAGAGTTGCTACGTCGCGTAGGGGAAACAATTTCACTATCACATGGTAAGTGGACACACCGACACAAGAAAGCAAAAACGGCTGCCGCTCATTACCTTGAATTCTGTAGGCGGCTAGATGAAATGCGAACTGGCGGGACCATTCAGTCCACGACTCGTGCGCCGGGTCGTAGTGCCTAAAAGGCGGTGCAACTGCGAGTTGTGGCTGCGGTAGCGGTGAAGCGGCGGCCGCCGCATCGGTTTGAATGGCACGTTGACCCTGGACGAGCTGTCCAAGGACATCCAATAACGCCTGCGTCTGCTGATTCTGCAAGCGATAAAATTCGGACAGTACATCTAGCGAAGCCATGACACAAGTAAATGTAAGCAATTAGAAAGAACAAGACCCTTTCCGTTGTCTCGTCGCCAATCTGTTGTGACGTAACAAGCTAGTTACGCCACACTGCGAAGGGGGTCGAAAGAAAGGCACGCGTACACACACGCCGACTGGCGTGAATTCTGGAACAGGATAGTATTGAATGGTAGCAAGAAAAGTACGTAGCTGCTTTATACTTAACTTTTAATCTTGGTTTGTTTACAACGTTCTTCGTTAGACATTTTTACGATAACTCTCAAAGTAGGTAAGGCTAATGGCGCCTTGCTAGGTCGTAGCCATGGACTTAGCTGAAGGCTATTCTAACTGTCTCTCGGCTAATGAGAGGAAGGCTTCGTCCGTCTTGCCGCTAGCAATGTCGTCTGTACAACTGGGGCGAGTGCTCTATCGTATCTCGAGACCTGCCTTGTAGTGGCGCTAGGTCTGCGATCACACAGTGGCGACACGCGGGTCCGACATGTACTAAATGGACCGCGGCCGATTTAAGCTACCACCTAGCAAGTGTGGTGTCTGGCGGTGACACCACATTCCTCCCCCGCAAATCGGCGAACGGTCGTGTTATAAGGCTTCCGCCCGCCGTGGGGAGGACCCCATGTTGACGTAAGCGATGAGGTGGGGAGCCTAACAACAGGCGAGGCTGTGCCACCCGCACCCGGCCATTCGGTCCGAGGGGAGCTAGGAAACGCCTGAAAACCTAGTCCAGGGTGCACGTCAACATGCGGTGTATGCGCCCGTAAAGAAACAGGAGGGGCCGAAGGGTCGACCTCCATTGCGTCGGGGTAGCCGACGCGCGAAGACGTCATGTGGTCCGGAGCGGGCAAGCGTTCCATGGCGGAGGACGGCTGGTCACGGGAAGCGACCGGCGGCGCATGACCCAGGGAGGCGTTTGGTGGCTGCGGCGAAGCGTCGAATGCGGGCGGCGCCGGCGGGAGAACAGGCGGCGGCGGCGGCGGCGGCGGCTGCGGCGCCGCGTCGCCATGGGGCAAAATGGAAGGCATCGTCGGTAACACCTGGGGATGAGGCGAGCCAGTAGATGGGTCCCCAGGGCGCTGACCGGACGGCACCGTCGCTGAAAGCAGACGGGGAGCGGCAAAACCCGTGCGATGACAGACGCGCAGCTGATTGAGATGCCGACGCACCTCACCAGAGGCCCCCAAAATCAAATACATTGCGCGGCCGAGGCAGCGAAGAATGCGCCCTGCGAGCCAACGCCGTGAACCGCGATAGGTGCGATAGAATACAACGTCACCTGGAGCAAAAGCAGGAGTCTGCCGCTGCACAGGAACCTGATGCGGCGGATGCAGCAAAGACATCAAGGTTCGATGAGGACGACCGTGGAGCAACTCAGCCGGCGAGCGACCATCTCGGGGCTGAGAGCGATACGAAGACAAAAAGAGCAACAACGCGTCCTCCCGAGAATGCGACTCTTGCAACTTCAACATCTGTGACTTGAAAGTCCGGACCAATCGTTCAGCGGCACCGTTTGACTGAGGCGAAAACGGCGCGGATGTCAGATGTTGAATACCATTGGCCTGGCAGATGACTGAAATTCTGCGGACATGAATTGTGGGCCATTGTCGGAAACAATAGTCTGCGGAAGACCTTCAATGCAAAAGATAGCAGACAACGCTTGGATGGTGGCGGAGGACGTCGTGGAAGACATCCGGACAACAAAAGGAAAATTACTGAAGGCATCGACCAGAACCAACCATCGAGCATTCCAGAATGGACCAGCAAAATCAATGTGCAAGCGTTTCCAAGGGGAAGTGGCTTTTGGCCATGCAAAGACTTTCCGCGGCGGCGCGGATTGTTGTTCGGCACACGTCATGCAAGAGGCACACATATTCGTAATCGCAGCATCAATTCCGAACCAAGTACAGTGCTGACGAGCAAGTTGTTTCGTTCGCACTATACCCCAATGTCCTTGGTGAAGAAGCCGTAAGACAGAGGACTGTAACGAACGTGGGACCACTACTCTGGACTGATCATTATCAGAACGCAACAACAAAACACCACGTCGAACAAAAAGTCTCTCCTTGTGAGCAAAAAATCGGCGGACCAACGGATCCTCGATCCGTGACTTTGACAAGGGCCATTGCGTAGCAACAAAACGCAAAACGGTAGCAAGGACAGGGTCAGCAGCTGTGGCTGTAGCTACACGACGAAAATCAATCGGAAACGATTCGACCACTTCATCGGTTTCCGAATCAATGAACAGGCAAGCAAGTTCGGAAGAATCGAATGCTTTATCCTCAGCAACAGGCAAATGGGACAACGCATCGGCGTTTCCGTGCTTAGCAGTGGACCGATACAAGATATCGTAGCGGTACTGCGAGAGGAAAATAGACCAGCGAATGAATTTCTGCGCTGTACGTGGAGGTACAGGCTTGGTCGGATGAAAAAGCGATGTCAAAGGTTTGTGGTCTGTGATGATGGTAAAGTGACGACCATACAAGAAATCATGGAACTTAGTAACACCAAACACGAGAGCCAAAGCTTCTTTCTCTATCTGTGAGTAATTTCTTTGCGCAGACGAGAGCAATTTGGACGCAAAGGCAATAGGGCGATCATGGGAGCCAACTTTGTGCGCAAGCACAGCACCGATCCCGAAATCCGATGCATCTACCATCAACAAATGGGGTTTCTGGGGATCGAAAGGCGTGAGGCAAGTATTAGAAAGCAACGCCGATTTCAACTGGCGAAAGGCGCGTTCGCATTCCGTCGTCCAGACGAACGGAACACCTTTACGGCGTAAGCGATGAAGCGGAGCTGAAAGAGAAGAGGCATTGCGCACAGTCACTCACACCTTGTGATTCTAGATCGTTCAATGTTCGTGCGACCTCATCACGCAATGCGTGAGGAACATTGCGCGCTCTGAAAAATTTCGGTTGCGCGTTTACTGTCAGTTCCAAATGTGCGTCATAGGTTGTAGCGCAACCCAGGCCCGGTGCAAAAATGTCTGCAAATTCTTCACATAAGCGAGAAACACTGTCTGAAGGCACAGTTTGATTCACTGATAGGACCTGATTTACTATAGACATGTTAAACAACTGAAATAAATCTAAGCCAAACAAGTTCACTGCAGTAGAAGAACGAAGAACGTAAAATGACACAAGTTTTGTTTGTCCTTTATATGTTGCAAGAAGGCTGCACTGTCCTAACACGGGTACATTCTGTCCGGAAAAACTATGTAACTTAACCTTTGCGGCACGCAACGGAGGTGCGCCCAGTTGTTTGTACGTATCGTGATTGAGCAATGAAACTGCAGCTCCGGTATCGAGCTGGAATGGTATGACCTTGCCATGAAAGTCCAAATCTACAAAAAGTTTATTGTCCTGCTGACGACAAGAGCGACTGTTTTGGGCAATTTGAACAGACACTTGTACAGAATCACTTGCTAATTGACGTGATTTCCGTCGACGCACACTTTTTGTGGAACGAACACAGTCACTGTTAGAGAAAGTGTCACTGGACGAAGTGGAATTAACTACATGAATGTCCATGGGCGAAGGTCCACAAGCCTGAGTGTCCTCGGTTCGATTCCAGCGCGAAGCAAAGGGCCTGGAATGGTTGTGATTGTCTGATCTGAGCTTTTTCTGGCAAACACTTTGAACATGTCCTTTCCTATTACAGAAAAAGCAAATAGCTTGGCGTGACGGGCAATTGTCACGCGAATGTCTAGTTGCACACCGCGGGCATGATTTCACTGCATTTGTGGGCTGGCGCGGCACACCTGGTTTAGAGCGTGGCGGCAGCTGCGTTGGTGTACGCGAGGGCAGTTTACCGGGCCACGCAGCGCGAGCGCGCCCGGCGGGCCGGTTAATGTTACACACTGCTGGCGAAGTTTCAAAAGATTCCTGAGCACAGTCAAGTGTGTCTTGTCTATCCAATATGTCTATCACTTGTTGAAGGGAGGGATTAACTAGTTTCAAAATTTGCTCCCGTATGCGAACATCAGAAACATTCTGTGCAATTGCATCACGCACCATTGTATCTGAATAAGAAAGGCCACAGTCACAGTCAAAGGCACAGTCCCTAGTAAGTCCTTGCAATGTTGCTACCCACTCCCTATTAGTTTGACCGGCCGTACGTTTTGTACGAAAGAACGTATACCGTTTTGCAACCACATTAACTGTTTCTTTGAAATAGGCATCTAAAGCAGACAAAATTTCTTCGTAGGACAGAGTTGCTACGTCGCGTAGGGGAAACAATTTCACTATCACATGGTAAGTGGACACACCGACACAAGAAAGCAAAAACGGCTGCCGCTCATTACCTTGAATTCTGTAGGCGGCTAGATGAAATGCGAACTGGCGGGACCATTCAGTCCACGACTCGTGCGCCGGGTCGTAGTGCCTAAAAGGCGGTGCAACTGCGAGTTGTGGCTGCGGTAGCGGTGAAGCGGCGGCCGCCGCATCGGTTTGAATGGCACGTTGACCCTGGACGAGCTGTCCAAGGACATCCAATAACGCCTGCGTCTGCTGATTCTGCAAGCGATAAAATTCGGACAGTACATCTAGCGAAGCCATGACACAAGTAAATGTAAGCAATTAGGAAGAACAAGACCCTTTCCGTTGTCTCGTCGCCAATCTGTTGTGACGTAACAAGCTAGTTACGCCACACTGCGAAGGGGGCCGAAAGAAAGGCACGCGTACACACACGCCGACTGGCGTGAATTCTGGAACAGGATAGTATTGAATGGTAGCAAGAAAAGTACGTAGCTGCTTTATACTTAACTTTTAATCTTGGTTTGTTTACAACGTTCTTCGTTAGACATTTTTACGATAACTCTCAAAGTAGGTAAGGCTAATGGCGCCTTGCTAGGTCGTAGCCATGGACTTAGCAGAAGGCTATTCTAACTGTCTCTCGGCTAATGAGAGGAAGGCTTCGTCCGTCTTGGTGCTAGCAATGTCGTCCGTACAACTGGGGCGAGTGCTCGTCCGTATCTCGAGACCTGCCTTGTGGTGGCGCTCGGTCTGCGAACACACAGTGGCGACACGCGGGTCCGACATGTACTAAATGGACCGCGGCCGATTTAAGCTACCACCTAGCAAGTGTGGTGTCTGGCGGTGACACCACATATTCTGCAACTCTCCGCCTGACACAATGTGTCCCTTATTCCAAAATATCCCTGAACACCCTTTGAAAATTTATCGGTGGGGTTCTGGCTCACGCTGTATACTGAGAAAAGCGTGTGTGTGTTCGTACTGAGAGCATCAGTTACCGCTCCGTGACACTGATGTGATAGCGAATAACAAAATTATGATGGACATTAAACATTATTAGTGGTATCTGACTCATTATGGACTTTTAAGAATGGACGCGCAACGCACACTAACATATAATAAGTCGCAACAGGTAATATAAATATGACCAGCACATCTCAATACAGAATACAATACTCAAATAAATACATTCATAAAAGAAACAGGTGTGTTCAATATAATGTTCTTTAGAAACTGAAAACACAAAATTACTGTTTCACTCTGAGAATCATGACTAAACATGAGTTTGCAAAAGAATCTTAGAAATCGGAATCACAACGTGATATCGCGAACGGCGTATAACTTTAATATGGTTTAACTGAAGACATAACTAATTAATAGAAAAATGATGCAGTAATCCACTACTCGATACCTGATAGTTCGCAGCGTCTCGTAATACACGCCACTGGATACAAGTATGCGTTCATTAGAAATAGCACTAGGAATTATACAAAATCGCGTCGCATCATTTACCTTACACAACAGCACAGACTTCTCCACGAAGTTAGATACATAAAGGGTACTGATAACTAAGGTACTGACGCATTTAGACACATGTCTGAGCAAGTGAAGATAGATAATGAGGTGGTTCATGACGCTGAACCGTTATGTACGGTTAAAGTCTTAGATGAGAAACTGGGTTATTTGCTTATGTAGTTCAAAGGCAGGAAGGCGAGCTGCTGTTAAGCGTTGATTGAAGGATTGCACAGGAAGTACAAGCTACTTCTTGTTGAACGGTTTGGTTTCCTGTTACTTGGCCCATAGGATGTCAGGGAATTACTGAGGCAGTAATAAATAAGTATCAAAGCTAAACGTAACCCTAATTACGACTTGGAGGAAGTTAGACAGGGTGGAGAAGCCCATGGAAAATGTTTATGCAGATTCCCTAGATCATCTCCTACGCACCAAGCAGAGAAATAGATGTATTTTGGCTGTCGTTGACACTTTTATAAATTTAATGTGATTAATATTGAGTAGGGGAAGCATACCTGGCATCACTGTTAAGCGTTTAACTTATAGGTATGATACATTTGGGACACTGAAACTGCTGGTTAGTGATAATACGTCACGGTTCGTGTCTAGCGAATTTAAGATGTTGTAAGTGCCATCTTCTATTTCACCACTACAGCTTATCACCCGCAGCCACCATTTAATGTGCACGTTAATAGGAATCTAAAATCGGCGTTGATTGTATTTCACTCTGTCTCATATCAAGTGGGACCAAAACATCGGGTGGTTAAGTTTCGCCACTGTACATGACGCATCTCCGGCCAAGCTAATGTTTGCATTCCCAGTCAACCCACCCTTGTCTAATTTATGATCTATCAACGGCCTATTTCCTGAAGATAATAAACCTAACGCCATTATGAAAAACCGGGAAGCTGCCAGAAACGATATACCCCATGCCCGCCAGCAAGAAGCTACCTGATAGAATAATGGGTGATGTTTCATAAGAAGTCACTCGGGACAACGGGTGTACTTAAGAAAATTCTGGGCACAACTCTAAGATATTGCCGCTATTTATAGGACATTACGAGGTAATGATAGTTCTTTCCAAGGTGAATTTTTTAAACCAAGACCCATCGACTGTGAAGAATCTCTGGGCAGACGATTCTCAGCTGAAGATTGCCAGGAACAATCAGCATGGTGGAGCATGCTCAGGAAAACAGACAAATTCCAACACGTCAGGGAGTGCTTTAGGTTTATTCCCTAAAATCGATCCTCCTTTTTTGAGCTCTTTGGCCGCTTATGTCGGAACGAACTTCTGGGTTCCTAGGTGGCGGTGACCGCTGAAGAACCGGTATTTATGGAATAGCATAGGCAGTACATTGGAGAGTCGCCTAGGTAAGGAAGCTAGAGTGCTTGGTGACGCCCTTGGCTGTCCGCGGCTTGTTGATATTGACAGTGGGCCTGTGGTCGTGACAGAAGGGGGAGTTTGTGGTTCCAGCCACCCTACCGGCCCTGTGCTCTCATTCTGTAATATGGTGCTGGGCAGTACTACGTAATCAAGCCGGTATAGGATCAACATCGCTGCAGAATAACAGACTTACTTATTCGAGGCATGTTGCCACGGGATAGTAGGTCTGCAACTATTCAGTACTGAGTCAATTGGATAATGTAGTCAGTCTCCGTTGCACTGAATAACAGACTGTAGTGGTGAGGAATTTCTTGGTTCAAGCTCGCCATTCTGTTTATGTGGACGTGAAGTTTTATAGAAGTCCGTTGAGTAGTGACTGCTGCACGCCTGTTCTGTCTATCGATAAGCACCGATATGGTTTATTATTATCACTATTATTATTACTATCGTTATTATTATTGGTGGTATACCTGAAAGCGTAGCTAGTCTCGCTGATATTCAGTTGCTGCTCCGCAAGAACGATTAGCTTGTTTGTAATTTAGTTCGCCTCTCTGCGTGTTATTTCTCTTTTTTTATTATTAAGTATTTTTCGTGTACTACACGAGGTACTATAAGATTCTGATTTACCGAATCAGGTGGTTTTAACTACCTTGTACAATATTTAACGGAACCTGCTGAGTTGTTGCTGGCAAATTAGCCTAATGTATTGAGCTCAACAAATACGGCTCGTATTAGCACATAACTGGTCCATGCTCAGAGGCTATCGTAAAAAGGCTACATGATTGTTCGTGGGTCTTCGCAGTGCTATCGATGTCAAACTTAAGCAAATTGAAGATGCTTACCTTAAAGCAAAAGAAAGTAACAGAAATATTAACAGTCTGAAATGGCCCATGTATTTGCATTTATCATGTGTGTTTTAATGTACCTTGTTATGTGTTCTAGAAGTGTTTGGTGTGTGCTATGGAGCGTCTTTAATAGTGGGCTACACTGGGGTTATGTGTTCTAGAAGTGTTTGGTGTGTGCTATGGAGCGTCTTTAATAGTGGGCTACTCTGGGGTTTGAATCCTGACTCTCAGTGTGTTCCGGGAAACGAACTGTCGTATACTGCTGAAGCAGCTACTCTTGACATTCCGTTGTCAACTTGTTACTTTGATTGCCTATTTAACGCGGCACCGAGACATCTAATAAACTATGTTATTGCTAGAAATTGTCCGCCTCCGATAGCTGCATGGTCAGCATGATGGATTGTCAATCCTCTGGGCCCGGGTTCGATTCCTGGCTGGGTCGGGGAATTTTCTCTGCCCAGGGACTGGGTGTTGTGCTGTCCTCATCATCATTCTTTCATCCTCATCGACGGCAGGTCGCCGAAGTGGCGTCAGATTGAAAGACGGGCACCCGGCGAACGGTCTGCCCGACAGCGAGGCCCTAGCCATACTATTAGATTAGATTGCCACAAAAGATGATCAGTTCCCCGTTGCCCGGTACTTCCACTCCCGAAACGATCACTAATGGCTGGCCATGTGTAACTTATGAATAGAACTGGCAATAAAACAAAACCGTAAAATATGTGAGCCGGCAAGGCTCGCTATTTAATTTTTTTTTATCACCCGCCTTGTCAGTGCTCGCCGCGATGTCAATATCGAGATGTGATTAGAGTCTTCGGTCGACGCATGTCTTTGGCGACTTGGCTTCCCGCGCGCCACAAGGTGGACAGAACGAGGAAGAAGGAGGTTGCAGGGAGTTAGCTCTGGACTTTGCTTGAGGAGTGACGACGATGCCGGAGGGCAAGGCGGCCTGGTCGGTGGGCCCGCGGAATGGGGATGGAACACTGTATGCTCGAAGATCCCAGTGTGGAGGGCCGGTGTTGTGCCGAGGGCGATCATCGTGTGGTGATTCAAGGGCTGAGAAGTGATTTCTTGTTCCGCCCTTGGATTGCGGCAAAGAATTACGGCAAGTCTGGTGTCTGAGGTGAACATAAGATTTCTAAAAAGGTGCACGTCGGTGGCGCATATATCAGTGTGTAAGTTTTGCTTCGGTACTGCAGTCTCCAGTTAAAGCGCTGCTACAAGGTAAATGACTGTTTTGGATAGAAGGTGGATCCAACTGCAGGGCCAAATCTTTGCTTGTCTTATTAAGAAACCTACGTAGGCCCCAGAGTATTAAACTCTGGTATCTACAGTTATAACGAGTAATTTGACACTAGTAGTATCCACGAGTGACCTTTTGAGGTACTGTTAACTGTTTGCAGTAATATAAGGACTGACTGTGGAGCTTTTCAGTAGGACGTTTATAAATCGTGTTAATTGCAATTCTCTTCTTATGGTATTTTACCGTTCAACATGTCGTGGCGAAATTGCCTATAGTATTTTCATAATTTAGCTTGCGACTCATTCTGTGGTTTGGTGTGGCTCTCCCAAGAGTTTAAAGCCCCAAATATTTTCTTACTGCGTTGCTGTGGTTGCCTTGCAACAATTGTTGATTTGTTTCTTGTCTAGCCGGTCGGTGTGGCCGTGCGGCTGTAGGCGCCTCAGTCTGGAACCGCGTGACCGCTACGGTCGCAGGTTCGAATCCTGCCTCGGGCATGGATGAGTGTGATGTCCTTAGGTTACTTAGGTTTAATTAGTTCTAAGTTCTAGGCGACTGATGACCTCAGAAGTTAAGTCGTATAGTGCTCAGAGCCATTTTTTTCTTTTTTGTCTCTTGTCTACGCCACAGTACTGCTGTTTGGTGCGGTATAGTCGAAGTGTTCAGTAGTACCGCATCTACTCTCTCGCCCGTTTAAGATTGCGAGGTGCATTCACATCAACGTATAATCCCAGTATGCAATCTGTGTAAGTTAGTTGCGCCCTCTTTTCTGTACATCGTCGAAAATCTTTCCCGTCCCGCATGTGATCCTGAAGGAGAGCACGGTGCACAACATCCCATCACCACGACGAAATCAAAAGATACGTACTGTATATGTTTTCCACGGATGTGATCATTGAGATTAAGAATTGACTTGTGTGTTTTTTTATTTATTTTGGAAGGAAAAGGTTACATACCTGGTTAATTATAACACCTATGCTCAATTATTTGTCATAATTCGTTGGGCGTAGTATGCATCACTTGTAGGGAGGTTTATGGTATAAAGTGTTTAAAGCGAAGGAAAATATTTTGTGATACGGCATCGTAGAGGATAAGGGTTTTGAGTGTACGTTGTTAGTAATCAGACTTTATTGCATTTAAGTTCTTTTAATTAAAAATTTTGTGATCAATATTTTATTGCCTTTAGAAATCACAGGTAATATCCACGAAAATTTTTGTATTGCCATGTGGCGTTAGAATCTTTTATTTAACCTTGCATTATGCGATTTGTATTTTTGTCTCCGCTGCTTGAAAAGGGATCTTGAGTTTTAGGCGTTGAAAATTGATTCTGAGAGCTGTTCTTTGATATGTTAAAATAATACTTCAGGAACTCTCATTAACGAACTATATTCAGGATCTTGTTGTTCATGATAACGAATGTCCACTTACTATTTTAAATTCAAGTTAATAAAGTTGTAAAATTTTAAAGGCAAGAAAAGACTGCCGACCGGTGTGGCCTAGTGTTTCTAGGCGCTTCAGTCTGGAACCACGTGACCACTACGGTAGCAGGTTCTAATCCTGCCTCGGACATGGATGTGTGTGATGTCCATAGGTTAGTTATGTTTAGGGGACCTCAGATGTTTAAGTCCCAAAGTGCTCAGAGCCATTTGAACTAAGAAAAGACTTTTATTAGAGAGACGGCGCCTGCCCGTACTCCCCACGACTTCCACATATTCAAAGCATTGACCTTCAGTCGTTGTCTGATGTTTTCCCCGGTATCTATCTCAGCTAACGCCTGCGGGGTCATGTCAATAATAATCTAGTAATTGAAATTAATATAAAATTACAAATGTTCATTCAAAGAAAGCAACAGTTTTGGCCTGAGTTACGTCCCTTATTATTATTATAACAACTGTTTGAAAAATTTCTCTATATTTGGGTTAACTACCTTTTGTAGAGAATAGCTTCTAAACACAGCCGACTATCTAAATTAGTATACAAAGCTCTAATGAATTGACAGTGTAATTAGTGTGCCACAAATATTATTATTATTACTACTTTGTCCCCTTCCTTGAAATAACATAATACAATAGCATTCAAACAAAAGGCGAGTGCCAAATTAACAAGGTAACGCCCCCGCCCCTACAGTTCAATGAATCAACAATAACAGTTCGGTAGCGTTCGAGACAGTTTACAAGCAAACAATAATTTCTTGATTCAAGTATGATACGCTCACTCACAAGCAGTCTGCCCCCGGTAGCTGTGTGGTCAGCGCGACAGACTGTCAATCCTAAGGGCCCGGGTTCGATTCCCGGTTGGGTCAGAGATTTTCTCCGCTCAGGGACTGGGTGTTGTGTTGTCCTAATCATCACCATTTCATCCTCATCGACGCACAGGTCGCCAAAGTGGCGTCAACTCTAAAGACCTGCACCCGGCGAACGGTCTACGCGACGAGAAGCCCTAGCCACACGACATTTACTGACAAGCAGAGCATGATTAGCGGAACTTACAGCCCTGGGTTCATGTGGGTTGATAGGTGTCAGTCTCATAACTTGCCCTCCTCTGGTAGATGCGGAGTTATAGTTATTTCATTCAGCTCACAGAAAGCAGGTAAGCACTCACCCGGTGTAGCCAATTGGTAGAGGCGGCAGATTCACGTAGGTGCTGTAGGCGTACTATCAAGGCCGATGGTTCTTTCCTTCGTGAACTGCCCCCCTCACGACGTCCTGTTAGCACACTGGACTCGCATTCGGGATGACGACGGTTCAATCCCGTCTCCGGCCATCCTGATTTAGGTTTTCCGTGATTTCCCTAAATCGTTTCAGGCGAATGCCGAGATGGTTCCTTTGAAAGGGCACGGCCGATTTCCTTCCCAATCCTTCCCTAACCCGAGCTTGCGCTCCGTCTCTAATGACCTAGTTGTCGACGGGACGTTAAACACTAACCACCACGACGTCCTTTCCGCAACTAGGATGACGGGACGCTGCTGATCTGATGTCCTCCAAGACAAACTGAGGTCGCATGGCCGTTCACCAATTGGAGAACCTGCCTCGGCAGCTGATGACGGATTTCCGGTACAGTTGTCCCAGGACTGCTCTACTCGCCCAACTGCGGTCTGCCGTTAAGTTCCACACGACCAGCGTGCTCACGGAATACCCCGCAAAAGCCGGACTCAGTCGGACGAAGAGGACTCGAACGACGGCACACGCTCCTCTTCGTTCCAGTACGTCCTACACCTCGGTCTCTCGTCACCCTAAGAGAGCCCGGCGCGTGCTACGCCCGCCTCATGGCGGCGGACGCTCTCGAGAATAAAATCTATGGAACTCAGGAGCGTGGCGCGGGCTACCGGTCCTCGCGCACGGCTGGTCCAGTCTAAGGTTTTTCTGGTAGGTTCCTTCTACGTTTACTGTCTTAGTGAAAGTCTTCGGTACTGTATCTGAAATTTGCAAAGGGAAATCCAAAATATAAAGGTAAAATTTAAAACTGAAAACACCTTCAGCCATCTACATTTTGTCTACATTTTGTCTGTAATTTATTCATGTGAACAGTTTCAGCGTTTCGCTACGATCTGTGTAAATGCAACAAGAATTGTGACAGTGTAAACTACATTACAAAATGGATGGCGTAAAATTTAAGAAATCAATTATACATAGTGAAAATAGACTGAAGCGCCAACGAAACTGGTATAAGCATTCGTATTCAAATACAGAGATGTGTAACCAGGCAGGCTATGGGCAACGTCTATATAAGATAGCAAATTTTTCGCGCAGTTGTTAGATCTGTTACTCCTGCTACAATGAGAGATCATCAACATTTAAGTGAATGAGAACGTGATGCTATTGTCGGTGCACGAGCGATGGGATGTAACATCTCCGAGGCAGTCATGAAAAGTGGATTTTCCCGTACGACCATTTCACGCTGCGACCGAGATAAGATCCTGCAGGAACGGGACCATCGAATACTGGAGAGACTCGTTGAACGTGAAAGAAGTGCAACCCTTCCGCAAATTGCTACAAATTCCACAGCTAGGTCATTGACAAGTGTCAGCTGCACGCTGACACTTGTCAATGGCCTAGCATTCAACTAAATATCATAAATATGGGCTTTCGGAGTTGAAGGCGCACTCGTGTACCCTTGATGACTGCACGACACAAACCTTTAGCCCCGTCTGGGCCCGTCAATGCCGACATGTTGCCTGCTCGGACGAGTGTCTTTTCAAATTGCGTCGAACGGATGGACAAATACGGTTTTGGAGACAACAAGAATCCATGGACCCTGCATGTAGCCACTGAATGTCTCCAGGAACACTCTTCCGAGTTTAAACACCTCCGCTGGCCACCAAACGCCACAAAGATTAACCTTATTGAGCTATTCTTGGATGCCTTGCAACGTCCTGTTCAGAAGAGATCTCCACCTCTGGCACTCATACGGATTTATGGACAGCTCAGTAGGGTTGAAAGGTTCCTTCTGTTTAGTTATGCATCGTTACCTTTTTGTATCTCTCTTCCTCTATTTCCTTCTATCTATGCTAGAGCGTGCCAGACTTGTGTGTGTGGCCAAGTCGCCTCATTGGCACGTGCTTGCCCGCTTGATACACTGCTCGGAAGTATTGAATTTAAGGGGCCGGTCCGACGTTTAGTTAAATGACCTGATGATTATTATGTTAATATTGCACAACGGATAACGCGGGGGAGGGCTTAAACAACCAAGTGGGCAAGTCAGTAAAGGCCACACTATCATGATCTATAAGGACACCACTTTGTTGGTAACATTGCTCTCGACACAGGACTGGGGTTTGTAATGACCACTAAATACATGACATCCAGTTTATAGGTCATTTATTGTCTAGATTCCAGAAATCTTACAAACTTAGTATGACATTTATTATCTATATTCTCCAAAACATTACAAATTTACTAATTGCAGCAAACAAAGTCAAGTCAAATATCTTCTAGTTTTGTCTCGCACTGAAGGTGCTTAAACTAACAGGCATCTCGTTTCTACTTAAGCACTGGGAAAGAGGATGGGACTACGTTGCTGCCCTTGTGGTCCGTCTGCTGGGACTGTGATCGAAATTCGCACCCAAGATTACTACTAGGACCGAATTACAGAAATTCTCTTTGGAGGAAAAACGGGGGAGAAAAGCAGACACAAACATCTCCCATATTCACAAAAGAAAGCAAATTCTTAAAAAATAAAACATCCTGTGAAATACGGCACACGCAAATAATCAATTAACAGCACATGTAAGCATCCCCACCTTAACTAATTTCCAAGAACGAACTGGTAGCTCGCTGGTAGTACAATTCGGCACCACGTGGGTCACCGATATCAACAGCTAATTTCTTTGTAATCACCCCTCTGTTCGTTCTTGCTTTCCATACTATACAATCATTCACACGCTCAACCTATTCTTTATCAAAGTAGTTAGGACGTGCTACTTGCAAAGGGGGTTAAAAAGGAACCGTGAACACAGTTTATGAGATGTCCTAGAAAAATTTCACGTCACACGCTTAGAACCTTAAGTATGTCACACGCGCATCTCCTACTGAGTTTCACACGGAATCGTCATCCAAATTACTCATCAGCCGTCACGACCACGAGTTAACTAGGCGGGGTGAGGCCCCAGGTTACTTTAACATTGGGAAAAGAAAACGCTGCTTCTAAAAGTGAAACTATACGATTCTTTTTCTTTTTTTTTTTAGAGCTATTGCTGCTCTCGTGTGCTGAAGGCACCAAGTGATTACAGCACTATGAATGAATAACGCAAGCCCCCATGCTCGCCTCTGAAAAAGAAACTCTAACTGAACACTTTAATTGTAGAGACAAAATTTCTAAAATAAATGAGTGAATGGCCGTAACGACGCGCTAACTATTTCAATCCTGAAAAAGAGCGGATTAGTAACAGTGTAAAACATAATACCTCATCCCACGATGAAATTGGCGGCAAAGACGGAGATCGCCCTCGATTCTGTCCGCTCAGTTCAGCCGCTACCCCAAGAGTGACCATCATGGCGGCCCTCAACGACCGTTCCCTTACATGGAGGGGAGGGGTACGTGTTACCAACCCCAGACTACCCCCTGGCAAACAGGTGCATTATCTCTGTCTTTACTCCAGGCTTAGGTTGGCACTAACCGACCTACAGGGTGACCACGTCTCTGACTTGGCACTATCAGCAGACGAGCTCTTAATACAAACCCCAAACTTAATCAAACCAAGACAACGTAGTGGGATTAGGGAAAGAAAGTGCATTGATGCAATTATGAATTGAATTAAAGAAACAGGTAGTCCACCTCTTCACTCGAAATATCATACAATTTAAACTAAAAAAATGTTGAAAGTATATTCAATATAATCCAACAAAAAACTAATTTAAATGAGATGGAACATACTGCTCCCTCTCGGGGTTCATGGTGTCAGTTCCCTCCAGCATTACTTCAGATATTAGTCGAGTCCATGCCACCTTGTACTGCGACACGTTCTACGTGCTCGGGAGGGGGGGGGGGGGGGGTTGCTACACGATATTAGACTGGTGTACCAGGTTCTTTGTCTCTTCAGTGTATACAGTTATCATTTAAGAAAAAAATGGCCGAAACTGGTTTCGTAAACTACATTAAAAATATAGATGCCTAAAGAAGTATTTAATTTTACATTATATATTGAACAGCCGAACTCCTTCAGCATCCTGTACGAAGATGAACTTACAGAGAACAGATAAAGGATCCGGCTTGTTAAGAAATTTTCGGGGTTGTCTGGCGTGAGTCAACATTTGGAGAGTTTCGACCACGGTCTCTTTTGAATAACACAAGTAACGTAAATTTGAAGGTATTCTGACACCAACCTCAAGCATAGAGTTTTTATTGAAGTTAAGGCAAATATGTTTAATTTTGAACAAATCTTAAGCGAGCTGATTGCAGATGTTTTTACTTAAGTAAGAACTGCATTTATTACAGGTTATATATATTTATATTTGTGTATTTTGTGGTTGTGTCCGTGTTGCAGACTGGGTCTGAAAAATCGGTTATTTGATGGGACGTTTTTGTAATTTTCACGGGGTTCAGCTCAGAAATACTACTGCACACGCTCTCTGACGCCATCCAAGGTATACTCACTATGTCTCAGTTCCAAAATATCTTCGCAATGCAGACCAAAATTATAAACGCAGGGTGAGCACGAAACAACTTTACATATTTAAAAAGTCATACAAAGAAAACGGTTCACTTCAAACCTTAACCTGTTAATAGAGTACCTCTGAACGTATTCTTAACGCATGCCACCGACGGAGAGTGCTAGTGTAGAAAACGACAACCGTACCACAACAGAAGAGCTCTTGTGGCCTTCATTTATCAAAGACTGAGTCAGTAACTGCTGTTAGGCGAGTATTTCGTACACACCTTCACCAGGAGGTACCAGGCATTGCATCCAGTTGCGCCTGGTACAAACAGTTTGCAAGGCCAGCGTCCTGTGCCGGTGTCAAATGCTGATCGCCATCGAGCTCCATTAAACGAAGCCAACAGAAATCGACCCACCAAGCAAGTCTTGAGTTTTGGATCCCACAAACAACAGTCTCCAAAACCCTGTGTAAATCCAGGGCACTCACTGCAGTAGATTATGCTGCGCGATCTTACATCTACACCGACGTGTTGGCGCGTATGGACGATGAAGAAGTTAATTTTTACTCACGATGTTAATCGGCAAAATGTTCTTTTTTTGGCGAACTGAATACTCTCATTTCTCCATCGAGCATGAGCTAGATTCGCCAAAGGTCAACGTGTTCCGCACAGTGCCGAGGGAGGACATCTGCGGCTTCTCTTCTAGCTTGTAAAAAACCGTAACAGGCATTTGCTACCTCGACATGCTTTGTTAATGAATTCTGACTCAATTGCAAGAATATGACAACAACTCCTTTTTGCAACAAGATGGTACAACTCCTCACCTCCCCTTGTCTCTACGGGGATATGTAAACACACAAAGGTCATGATAACGGCTCTGCCGGGGGCCGTGCGACTGCTGATAATGACAAGCGCGCAGATGATCACCATAGTCCCTAGACATAACCCGTTTTCATTTTTAATATGAAGTTATATGGGAGGCAAAGTGTTTGTCCCTCCACTGCCACAATCCTCGCCACAGCTAATGGCGCCAGTCACCGTATCGCTTCTGTGCAACTTGCAAAAAAACTTCCAGAATAGTGTATTAAGAGCATACGGTTTGAAACAAATAAGTTGTACCGTTTCTTTTATATTAATTCTTGAGTGTGTAAAATTCTTCTGCGTTCATCCTCCATGTTACACCCAAGTGACTGATCACCTTATGCTCTTCCGCCTTTAGCTTCACGGCTGAAGATACGAGAGACACCATTTGGACTTCTACATATCCGCTCCAGAATGAAAGTACTAACCTGCCTCCGTGCCGGGGTCGGCAAGTACGCTGGCACGATAGCTCAGCATGTTTGGTCAGAGGGTTAGCTGCCCTCTGTAATAAGAAACTCTGAGAGAATGGATCAACGATGAACTTGAACATGTGTCATGGGACGTCAGCACCGAACAAACCCAACGGACAAAATGAGATTTAAATAATGGTCGCTAACGCACGCTCGTGCGTTGGCGCTCGATCCGGAGGTAAACTGGTTCGAATCCTGGTGGTAGAAAAGAGTTTTCATTGCCAGTATTTGGACGAAAAGCGGAGGAGAGTTTGTGATTAGCTGACCTATCCGCTATTTTCCTGGTTTAAATACCAAATCCCATGTCTCATGAAGTGAGGCTTCGTGACACTGCTGATGGTAATTCGTCCATCGGATGGAGGCGTTAACGTCGGCAGCCTATGTGGTACTATTCGCGAGGAATAGGCTATGTGCCGCACAAGGTATCATTGCCTCCCTGATCATCATCATCATCATCATCATCATCATCATCATCATCATCATCACCATCATCATAAGACTACACAAATATTCGCTACACACACACACACACACACACACACACACACACACACACACACACACACACACGTATTATAAGTATTATAGTGGAGTATGTTGCAAATAAATAAACAAAACATTCAATGGACTATTTAAAAGTATGTCCTGAGATTAAAGTCTTCGTCATTATGTGAGGCTGTTAGAAAGGCTAGCAATTTTGTCCGAGATATGGTACAAGCAAGCAACATCAACTACTGTAATTTAAGCAGAAATAGTAGTATACCAAATGAACACAATGTTTGCTGTAAAGAAGAGTACAAAATATATCCGCAGGCACTAGCAGTGATGAAGATATTAAACAACCGTTCATTATAAGCGAATACGTATTTAGCGTACTGGAGATTACAGAACATTGTTTCTTAATGGTCTGTTTTAACGCTATCCAACGTAAATCTCCATTAGTTCCGTTCTAATACGTACATTTGATTAAACCTCTCCTCCACCAGTTGCAGGGATTGCGTGTACCAAACGGGCAGCAAGAATTCTTTATCTTCATGATAAAGCCAGCGGCAACATAATTTTCCAGCAGAATGGCTTGAGTATTAAAGTAATGGAGGCACTTTGTTAGTATTAACGATAACAGAAAAACGATTGCGATTTCCCAATGTGGAACTCTTGTTCCGTGATTAAAATTTTCCTTTGTAATGGCTCCTGTTACAAAAGCTGAATTACTCGAGATCCGAAAGACAAATGCTTCTGCGGTAATCGCGCGGTCCCAAAATCTGTTCCCCGAAGAAAATAACGGCTAACCGGGAAGAAGGAAGGAAAAAGAACTGCTAATAGGTACTTGATACTTTGGTTTCAAAATTAGAACTTTCACTTTAATATGACACTTAAGGAATTATTGTTATACATTTCACTCAGTGATTTCCATTAACTTTTTGCAGTGTATATGTAATATAACCACGGTCGCAAGTTCGAATTCTGCCTCTGGCATGGATGTGTGTGTGATGTCCTTAGGTTAGTTAGGTTTAAGTAGTTCTAAGTTCTAGGGGACTGATGACCTAGGATTTTAAGTCTCATAGTGCTTAGCACCATTTGAACCATGTAATATAAAGTACAATAAACTTAAACCATCTATATGTGAGTTTAATATAAAACTGACAGAGAGTTGTATAAGAATGATAAACAAAAGATGCCACGATAAACAAACGATGCCATGACAAACAAATGATGCCATGATAAACAAACGATGACATGTACCCATCACTGACGAGAATCTTATTCTCCACTTTATGTGCTGCCTAAATTTCTTACTGTTTGCGTAAGTTTTAGTATCGACAGCGGAAAAGAGATTATAAAATATCGGTCTAAATCCTCATTCAGTGTATTATTCTCATCCTTCTCCAGCATACTTAGTTATATGCAGCCCTTTCGCTTTTCAAAGCATGCGCCCCATCTCAAAATATACTTTATTTCATCGATGAAGGCCACGAGTGTTATAATGTGTGTCGGCAACCGTTATGTTCCGAGGAGTCAAATTTTATGTCCTCGTTGCTAATGATAAATGGTTCGAAGGTTACCAAAGGGACCTGTCGCCATAAGAATGTCGGCAGGCAAGCAAAATATTAGTTGATGTATGTGCAATTTAAATAAACATATTTTACTCACCTTTTCGCAATGGTAACACCTGTTCCTGTCAGATAACTGGCGTTAAGCGCTGTCGGGCATGAGAGGATCACCGCCTGGGTCGGCCGAGTACTGTTGGCAAGCGGGGTGCACTGAGGCCTTGTGGCAAATGAGAAGCTGCTTGACTGACAGGGGTAGTGCCAGGGTTGGGAAATGAAGCTGGAAGTGGGACGCCGCGTATTTGCAGCACTATCCCATAGTGAAACTTCCTGGCAGATCAAAACTGTGTGCCAGACCGAGACCCGAACTCGGGACCTTTGTCTTTCGCGGGCAAGTGCTCTACCATCTGAGCTTCCCAAGCTCGACTCACGCCCCGTCCTCACAGCCTTAATTCCGCCAGTACCTCGTCTCCTACCTTCCAAACTTAACAGAAGCTGTCCTGCGAACCTTGCAGATGGCAAAGGTCCCGAGTTCGAGTCTCGGTCCGGCACACAGTTCTAATCTGCCAGGAAGTTTCATATCAGCGCACAATCCGCTGCAGAGTGAAAATCTCATTCTGGAAACTATCCCATAGTGTTACAATGCCCCAGCCATACGGCCAGATGGCCAACCATTCACGAGAAACACGCTCCGAAACTTTCAGTTCTACAGTATATAATACCCATGCGTCCGCTCACTGAACCGAATGGCGCGGTGACCGATGTAATATCTGTAACACTTCGTGCTTCGTATTTTCAAAGTATCACTTTGCTTTTCCTTATTGAAAAAAATATACATTATACGAATGAAATATTGTCAGTATACAATACGAACTAATATTTGAAGGAAATAATTTGGTTGGAAAAGTTGAAAATGTTGAAAGCACAAAAGCTTTCAATTTGAACGTCATTGTATTTTTTTTAAAATAAGGAAAACCAAATAGATGCTTTGAAAATACGAAGTACGAATTGTTACCAATATTGCATCGACCACCGCGCCATTCGCTTCGCCGGCCGGAGTGGCCGAGCGGTTCCCGTGTTCGGTCAGAGGGTTAGCAGCCCTCTGTAACAAAAAAACTGAGCTAATCGATCAACAACGAACTGAAACGGATGTCTTACGACGCCCTCCCCGAGCAGATGCAACGAACAAAAGTGAACAAAATGAGATTTAAAAAAAAAAAAAAAAAAAAAAAAAGCGGTTCTAGGCGTTACAGTCTGGAACCCTGGAACCGCGCAACCGCTACGGTCGCAGGTTCGAATCCTGCCTCGGGCATGGATGTGTGTGATGTCCTTAGGTTAGTTAGGTTTAAGTAGTTCTAAGTTCTAGGGGACTGATGACCTCAGATTTTTTTTTTTTTTTTTTTTTTTTTTTTTTTTGAGCCATTCGCTTCAGTGAGCGTGCACATGGGTATTATATACTGTAGGACTGAAAGTTTCGGAGCGTTTATCTCGTGAATGGCTGGCCATCTGGCCGTATGGCTGGGGCATCGTACCTCTATGGGGTAGTGCTGCAAACACGCGCCTTCCTACTCCGAACTTCACTTCCCAACCCTGGCACTCCCTTTGTGAGAAGTAGCGGTACCGGTCACGAAAACTAATAACAGTTGTGTGAGCGGTGTGATGACCACATGCCTCTCCGTATCAGCATAAGGTAATGCCTACGAGCTGAGGATGACACGATGGGCTGTCGGTACCTGTGGGCCTTCAGGGCCTCTTCGGTGTTTACTTTTCTGAAAAACTGCTACACTGTTGACAACTCGTGGCAACGATGGCTAGCTATAAGTAGAGGGCGGACACCAGCCTATGTCTATGTCTGCAGGAAGAGCAATCTATCAACAACTCGGTGTAACGTTCGACACCAACTAACAACACAGAATTAATCCAGAACTAGAAGCAGGTGCCCAGGTGCCTGCTGTTTATAAAACCGTGTTGGTGGTCTGCATTGGTTGGCGGGCTGGAGGTTCTTCATTGGTCAGGTCATCCTACTAGTTCAAAGCGCCGCTCGAGGCGCCCACACGAATCTTCATTGAGGCGCCGGCTCCGGATCCGGCAGTATCAAAAAGATACGATGCTACACTCCTCCGCCCTCTCTCCCCAAACCTTCTCACTGTCTTCGTGAAAGGACGAGGGGGGGGGGGGGAGGCAGGCGAGGATGCAGGAGGTGATCAGCAGCCTGGAGCCGAAGCTGTGGCTGGTGCCGAGCTCCCGTTCGCGGCCTAGTACTCGCCCTGTGACTGTCTCGGTTCCGTCCCGGAACGTTAGGCGAAAACCCAGACGTGGGCGAGACGCAAAGGCGTCTTGCAGTAGTGCAGTGATGCCCTGGCCGACTGCAATGTGGAAGTGACCAACTCCATTCGATGTCTACTGCCTGCTTGGAGGCGGATGAGTTATAGGGACCGCGTCCATCTGTTCAGAGCCATGTGCTGGCGACGCAGGACCCCAGGTATCCGAAGGATACGCAGTCTGCATCATGCTAGCAGCTAATGGATCTATGGACACAAAATGAGCCGCAGGATCACGCACTTACAGGTGCTGTCCTTGCATTCCGCCTGCTTCCAGCTTTACGACGATGCCGCGTTCCGATCGCTGAATGATCTGAAAAGGCTGGTGTGCTGGCGTAGGTTGTCGTCAGCACGCCGGTCGGCAAAGATGTAGCGCGAAAATCGATAGTAGGCGTCGTATCAAGCGCGCCTGTCACGACAGAGGCCAGAGACATACCGATAAGCAAAACGCCGCCAACGACCTCTCGACAGCAAGTATTTAGGCCGCCGCCGTTGACCGGAGGGTCTCACTAATTCGCTCACTATTCGAGTTTGGCGTCTGTTGTTCATTCGCAGAGCGGCTCTGTTCATATCACAGGTAACGACAGTACATAGCGACCAGATTAGTGTAATAACAAGATTACCGCTATTTTCTGCGAGGGCACTATTACTGATGTGCCCTCCCGGTTAGCCGAGCGGTCTAACGCACGGATTTCCGGAGTGGGAAGGAGCGCCTCGTCCCTGGCACGAATCCGCCCGGCGGACTTGTGTCGAGGTCCGGTGAGGCGGGCTGTCTGTGGATGTTTTTAGGCGCTTTTCCATCTGCCTCGGCGAATGCGGGCTGGTTCCCGTTATTCCGCCTCAGCTACACTATGTCGACGATTGCAACGCAAACAAGTTCTCCGCGTACGCGTACACCACCGTTACTCCACCACGCAAAAGTACGGGTTACACTCGTCTGGTGGGAAACGTTCCCTAGGGGTTTCACCGGGGGCCGAACCGCACAATAACCCTGGGTTCGGTGTGGGGCGGCAGAGGGCTGAAGTGGACTGCGGTAGTCGTCGTGGGATTGTGGACTAATGCGGCTGCGTCGGGGACGGAGCTTCTCCGTCGTTTCTAGCTCCCCCGTTAACATACGACATACATACTATCACTGCTGAGCTTGTACCACAAACATGGACCATATTCAAGTTAAGTAGCAGCTTCTTGTAAATAAAGAACGGTATTAATCCACTTCTGCATTATGTTGTAGAAACAGGATACCAGCCACCTATAACAGCATCCTCTCCCTTGCCTCCTACGGTACTAGACTCTACAGTGGCGACGAGGACATTAGAACTGCGTCACTACTTTGATACAGTGCCTGAGATGGCGGCGTGGGTGCCGACTGCTGCAGTGGGCGCAGCAACTGCAGCAAGATGCAATAACGCCGTCCATTAAGTTTTTGGCAATGCATTGTTGCGACTCTGGGAGCGGTAGGACGACAAGAAGAGTAACAAAGCTTGGTCACACGTATGGTGGCTGCGTAGTTTCTCCAACTGCTGCTTAAAACTGTGAATGAAGCATATCCGCTGGGTTGTGGATAAAAAGACCCGCCGGGCATGTGACGAATCCCGTTGGCCGTACAGAAGTCCTCGAAATCTGCAGACACAAACTGAGGTCCATTCTGAGTCACAAGCAAGTCTGGTGAATCCTCGAGGCGCAGTATGGCTTACACGGCTTGAAGAGTATGACGTGTTGTCGTAGAGTGCATGAGAACCATAAAAGTAAACTTACTATATGCGTCGACGATAATCAGACAACAAGTGTTCCAGTAGACTCCAGGGGTCCAGCGAAATCCAAATGCAAGAGCAGCTAAGGCGCTCCAGGCTTCGGCCAACCAAAGAATCGTTGAGGAGCAACTTCCTGGTGTTATGAACTAGCATGACACTGAACTATTTGCGAGTCCATGCCAAACCGTGTGCAATGTCGACGAGCTAATTATTTGGTGTGGACTACGCTCCAGTGACTCAGCTGCAACAAACTAACATGTCTACGAGAACCTTCGGAATCACCACACGCAATTTTTCAGTGTCAATGCGTGGCAATAGGACACCTGCCTACGCGCGAAGAGTTGTGTCTAGACAAGACAGCCTAGACACAATGAGAGGAAGCCGAAAGGCACGCGCTACGCTCACGCAGATGGGCGTGAGGTCTGAAACAGGATACGTAATGAATGCTATAAAGAAAAGTACGTAGCTTCTGGAATACTTAACTTTAATCCATCCTTTTGGTACATCTGGAGATTGTGGCGATACAAGTGAGACTCTTTACATACATGCAATGTTACTAATGGCGCCTTGCTAGGTCGTAGCCATTGACTTAGCTGAAGGCTATTCTAACTATCTGCTCTGCAAATGAGCGAGGCTTCGTCAGTCTGCATCGCTAGCTACGTCGTCCGTACAACTGGGGCGAGTGCTAGTCAGTCTCTCGAGACCTGCCTTGTGGTGGCGATCGGTCTGCGATCCCTGACAGTGGCGACACGCGGGTCCGACATGTACTAATGGACCGCGGCCGATTTAAAGCTACCACCTAGCAAGTGTGGTGTCTGGCGGTGACACCACACAAAGTATCGGCGAACCACAGGGCACAATTTATTTTACAGCGCGACACCAACAAGCGTGGACGCAGCGCAACAGAGTCTGCTAGTCAGGGCCCGCTGCCATGGTCCAGGTGATCTTTCGGTGATCTAACGGGAGCTGGCCCAGCGCGTCTGAGTCCTGTGCATCAGTGTGAAAACAAGATGCTTCTCACGTGTCCAGTCCACGTTAGGTCCCAAGGGTAGACACGAAAGCATGGCTGCCTTCACATGCTTGGATGTGGGCCTTTACATCATTTCGTATTAGTAGTGCGCAGTGCAATTCGGAATAGGCTTGGTCGGTGTGAAAAGTATCTGCAAAGGCCTGTGGGCTGTGATCAACCAGAAATTTGTTCCATTCAAATACTGATTAGTCACTCCATACACGATGGCAATAGCCTCCTTCTCTATTCGCGAGTAGTTACTCTGAGCTTTGCTGAACAATTTAGAGGCGAAGGCTATTAGTTTGTCAGCAGAATCAATCCTGTGCGAGATTACAACACCAGTGGTGAACGGAGAGCCATCGACGGTCAAGACTATAGATTTAGAAGGATGAAAATGAGCTAGGCCACAATCACTGAGCAAAGCGTTTTTGAGTTGTCTGAAAGCAAAATCACATACCCAGGACAACACAGAAGGTACATTCACGGGTGAAGACGGTGCAACGGTGCCGCAATCCGGGTTACATTCGAAATGAAGCAGATGCAATTAGTCAGTTTACCGACCACTGTCTGTAATGTGTGGTATCTGCCGTTATCCGGTCGGCCGCATTTTCAAATACGCGCGTTTCCCACAGTCGCCACCGCTGCTCAGGGGCGCTTCCACAAACAATGAAGTTGCAGCCAATGAGAGGCAATCATCCCCTCTCCGGGGCTCCAGCGGCGGGTGTACTTAAGATGGAACATTCATGCACTGGACCCATTTTATGTGTTTGCCAGTGGAACAACATTTACAGACATTCATAGTGGCCACGGCTGGTGATGTACTGGACACTCGCTGATTTATAAATATGCAATCTTTCTGTACCTTTCAACATTCAGAAGTACTTATAGCAACTGCCGCTTCAACTACAGCAACAAAGTGTTATTATTTTTACTATTTCATATTAGATGTAGAATAGATTAATATCGGAATTGTCTGCTTATGAACAGAATCCGTTCCTTGCTCCTGAATTTACCAAAGAACCATATAGCGACGAGGGAGCTATATCCCACCCTTGCCTGCACAAATACACAATTTGCCAGAAGGCTTCTTGATGAGTACTGGCGGTGATGGACACTAACTGGCCGTGATGGCTGCGATAACGACACTGTCCTGCAGCAGTGCGAGTTGCTGAACATCTTGTTTACGGAGAGCATGTGGCACCGCGCGAGCCCTAAAGAAGCGAGGCTGTACATTGTCTTTCATGATCACATGCACAACAAAATTAGAAGCTTTGCCTACGCCATTAGCAGTCAAGTCTTCGAATTCATCACACAACTGAGCTACATTGTCCTTGAACTCAAAAGAAGTAACTGGCAACACATTGTTTACCACATGCAGCCCAAAAATATCAAACAAATTAAGGCCAAATACAGGGTGATTCAAAAAGAATACCACAACTTTAGGAATTTAAAACTCTGCAACGACAAAAGGCAGAGCTAAGCACTATCTGTCGGCGAATTAAGGGAGCTATAAAGTTTCATTTAGTTGTACATTTGTTCGCCATTTCAGCCAATAAAGTTTTTGGTCCCTTTTTCTTCGAAGGTGCTACTGTAACTGGACTACAGTATCTGGAGATGTTAGAGAATTGGCTGTTCCCTCAGCTCGAACAAGAAGCACAACAATTCATATTTCAGCAGGATGGAGCGCCACCACATTGGCACTTATCTGTCCGTAACTACCTGAACGTCAACTACCCGAGGCGATGGATCGGCCGCCAGGCAGCCCGTGACAGAGCACTTCATCACTGGCCTCCAAGAAGCCCTGATCTTACCCCCTGTGATTTTTTCTTATGGGGGTATGTTAAGGATATGGTGTTTCGGCCACCTCTCCCAGCCACCATTGATGATTTGAAACGAGAAATAACAGCAGCTATCCAAACTGTTACGCCTGATATGCTATAGAGAGTGTGGAACGAGTTGGAGTATCGGGTTGATATTGCTCGTGTGTCTGGAGGGGGCCATATTGAACATCTCTGAACTTGTTTTTGAGTGAAAAAAAATCTTTTTAAATACTCTTTGTAATGATGTATAACAGAAGGTTATATTATGTTTCTTTCATTAAATACACATTTTTAAAGTTGTGGTATTCTTTTTGAATCACCCTGTATATTTGCAATTTTCCGTGAACGCAAAACCTGAAATGTCAAAGTCTTAATTTTGTGTGCGGATGGCAGGCTGTAAGAAGCGAATGTCTTGTCCGTTATATGCTGTAAGCGAAGTGTGTGATTTCTACAACCTGGGATTGCAAAGGAAAAGCATAAATATTGCGACTGAACAAAGAAACTGAGGCACCCGTGCCTAACTGCCATTAAATAGTTTGGCCAGCTATCAGAGTTTCCTTGAGTGGTGTTGCACCGAAGACGAAGCTACTGATTTCTTGAACGGCAACCTACCGCACTATTCACACACAGTTAACAGGGATTTAGAATATATCGTTCTTGCGAAACACAACTAGCTCTTTACTGACATGAAGTGCTTGGTGCTACTGACAAGAGTTTCAGATTAATTCCGTATGTCTAGATTTCCAAAAGGCTTTTGACACTGTGCCTCATAAGGGGTTTGTAATCAAACTGCATGCTTGTGGAATATCCTCTCAGTTATACGACTGGATTCGTGATTTCCTGTCCGACGGGTTCGTAGTAATTGAAGTAAAGTCATCGAGAAAAACAGAAGTGATTTATGGCGTACTAAAAGGTAGTGTTAAAGGCTCTCTGCTGTTCGTTATCTATATTAACGATTTAGGAGACAATGTAAGGAGCCGTGTTAGGTTATTTGCGGATGATGCTGCCGTTTATAGTCCAGTAAAGTCATCGGACAATCAAAAAATTACAAAATGATTTAGAAAAGACATCTGTACGATGCGAAAATTGGCAACTGGACCTAAATAATGAAAATTGTGAGGTCATCCATGGGAATGCTAAAAGGAATCCGTTAAACTTCGGTTACACGATATAGCTATCAATCAAAGTTAGATGCCGTAAATTCAACTAATTACCTAGAAATTACAATTACCAACAACTTAAATTGGAAAGGACACAGAGAATGTTGTGGAGAAGGCGAGCAAAAGACTGCGATTTATTAGCAGAATACTTACAACATACAAAAGAGCTGTTAAATTGACTGACTACACTACGGCTTGTATGTCCTCTTTTGGAGTACTGCTGCACGGTGTGGGGTCCTTACCAGATAGGATTAAAGGAGTACGCGAGAAAATTGAAAGAAGAGCGGCACATTTTGTACTATCGAGAAATAGGAGAGAGAAAGTGTCACGAAAATGATACAGGATTTGGGGTGGATATGATTAAAACAAAGACGTTCCTCGTTGCCGCCGTATCTTCTCACGAAATTTTAATCACCAACTTTCTGCTCCAAATCTGTCAACATTTTGTTGACGCCAACCTACATAGGGAGAAACGATCATCATAATAAAATAAGGGAAATCAGGGCTCACACGGAAAGAATTAAGTATTCGTTCTTTCCTCGCGCTGTTCGAGTATGGAATAATAGGGAATTATAATGAAGGTGGCTCGATGAACCCTCTGCCAGGCACTTAAATGTGATTAGCACAGTATTCATATAGATGTAGATGTTGTGCTCCACACTAGAAGCTTTGTTTGGTTCAGAATTCGCAACACGTGCAGTAAAGTTTGATTTCTCTGGGCGAATACTACGAAAGGGAGCCTTCCTTTTTCTGTAGGCATACCGCTTGAACTCGTTCGTTCTTCGTGACGGGCGTGATGCTCATGTGCTGAGAAGCAAGGGGAACAAGACTTCACACGGGTACCTTACCGGCTGATAACCACGTGGCAGGCTATCCTGAGACTGAATGGGCCGCTGAGCTCGATCTGTATGTGCGGCACGGTGCAATGCTATTGCTAGGCGCTGCAGTACAAGTGTTTACACGACTCCTACCCTTCAGTACGGGCAAAGGTGGTTTGCTATTTGGACTAGTTTCCCGATGTTGGGCCCATGACTGGAACGTGTCTAAGGCACTGTCACAACAGTCTTGATAGTCAATAATTCGCAAAACTTGTAGCAAGAAAGGGTAGGTATTCTTGAGAATTTGTTCCCTTATTCAACCAAAGAAACTGCTGCTAATATCGTGTGGGGCCCCCGTGAGCACGCAGAAGTGCCACAACACGAAGCCGCCTAGACTCGACTAATGTCTGAAGTAGTGCCGGAGGGAACTGACACCATGATTCCTTGAGGGATGTCCTAAATCCGTAAGAGTACGGGGGGATGGAGATCTCTTCTGAACAGGACGTTGCAAGGCATCTCAGATAAGCTCAATAATGTTCATGCCTGAGAAGTTTGGTGACCAGTGGAAATGTGTGAACACAGAAGAGTGTTCCTGGAGCCACTCTGTAGCGATTATAGACGTGTGGGGTGTCTTGTTGTTCTGCAGGAATTGCCCAAGGCCGTCGGAATGCACAATGCGCATGAATCGATGCAGGTGATCAGATAGGATACTTACGTTCGTGTCACCTGTCAGATTCGAATCTAGACGTGTCAGGAGTATCATATCACTCCAAATGCACGCGCCCCACGCGATTGCAGAGCCTTCTCCAGCTTGAACAGTCCCTTGCTGACATGCGGGGTCCATGGATTCAAGAGGTTGTCTCCATACACGTACAGGTCCATCTGCTCGATACAATTTGGAACGAGAAACGTCCGACCAGGCAACAGGTTTCCAGTCATAGACAGTCCAATGTAAGTGTTGACGGGCCCAGGCGAGGTGTGAAGCTTTGTGTTGTGCAGTCACCAACGGTACAAGAGTGGGGGCCTTCGGCTACGGAAGTCCATATTGATGAAGTTCCGTTGAATGGTTCGCATGCTGATACTTTTTGATAGCCCAGCATTGAAATCTGCAGCAATTGGGGGAGGGGTTGCACTTCTGTCACGCTGAACGATTCTCTTCAGTCGTCGTTGGACCCATAATTGTAGGATCTTTTTTCGGCAGCAGCGATGTCGAAAATTTGATATTCACGGTACACTGGTGAAATGGTCGTACGGGAAAATCCCCACTTTATCGCTACCAAATGGTTAAAATGGCTCTGAGCACTATGGGACTCAACTTCTGAGGTCATTAGTCCCCTAGAACTTAGAACTAGTGAAACCTAACTAGCCTAAAGACATCACACACATCAATGCCCGAGGCAGGATTCGAACCTGCAACCGTAGCGGTCTCGCGGTTCCAGACTGCAGCGCTTAGAACCGCACGGCCACTTCGGCCGGCTTCATCGCTACCTCGGAGATGCTGTCCCCCATCGCTCATGTGCCGTCTATAACACTATGTTCAAACTCACTTAAGTCTTGGTAACTTGTCATTGTAGCAGCAGCTTGGGTATTAATGACCGTAGCAGTTTTGAGCCCTAAAACCATAACAAAAAAAAATTGTAGCAGCAGTAATCAATCTAACAACTGCGCCAGGCACTTGTCTCATACAGGCGTCGCCGACCGCAGCCTATTTACATATTTCTGTATTTGAATACGCATGCCTATACCAGTTTCTTTAACGCTTGGTCTATATCAGGCACGTTCTGAGTAATTGCGTCATGTATGCGTCGGATGAACTATGTTTTACTTCTTTTAACTGAAACAACTATTCAGTGTTTTACATGACGGAGCTATCTATTCATTTTTCTGAATGAAACCTGCCTGCAATAATTTAATTAGTCGAACTAAAGCAATGCTACATTGCACAGACAAAGGGTGGCCCTAAATGAAGACGTATGGGGTATAAGAAAGCTAAAATAAGCAGAATACATATTCATTTGACTATATACTGAATGGAGTATTTTTCCTTTTCATCATTTAAAACTGATTCCTGTATTACTGTGGCCTAAGTTGTTCCAGGTGACATTAACGAGTGACTTGTTAACCGGATGTATCGCTGGCGTAGACCTGACATCACTGAAATTGCCGAACCCAGACAAAAACTTCCAAAACCCCGTATATGTGAGTCAAATAGGATTACTTACCCGGACACAAACAGTCAGTAGACGATAAGGTGATTGATGGTCACGATGTTTCTCGGAGAGCGGCAACATGAGATGGTGAACGTTTTCTCGTTTGCGTTTCAGTGCCGAAAACGGCAGCGGGCGCACGCCTTCATCCGACCAGAAGATATACACTACCGGCCATTAAAATTGCTACACCAAGAAGAAAAGCAGATGATAAACGGGTATTCATTGGACAGATATATTTTACTAGAACTGACATGTGATTACATTTTCACGCAATTTGGGTGCATAGATACTGAGAAATCAGTATCCAGAACAACCACCTCTGGCCGTAAAAGCGGCCTTGATACGCCTGGGCATTGAGTCAAACAGAACTTGGATGGCGTATACAGCTACAGCTGCCCATGCAGCTTCAACACGATACCACAGTTCATCAAGAGTAGTGACTGGCGTATTGTGACGAGCCAGTTGCTCATCCACCATTGACCAGACGATTTCAGTTGGTGAGAGATCTGGAGAATGTGCTGGCCAGGGCAGCAGTCGAACATTTTCTGGATTCAGAAACACCCGTACATGACCTGCAACATGCGGTCGTGCAATATCCTGCTGAAATGTAGGGTTTCGCAGGGATCGAATGAAGGGTAGAGCTACAGGTCGTAACACGTCTGAAATGTAACGTCCACTGTTCAAAGTGCCGTCTATGCGAACAAGAAGGTGACCGAGACGTGTGATCCATGGCACCCCATACCATCACACCGGGTGATACGCCAGTATGGCGACGACGAATACACGCTTCCAATGTGCGTTCACCGCGATGTCGCCAAACGCGGATGCGACCATCATGATGCTGTAAACAGAACCTGGATTCATCCGAAAAAAATGACGTTTTGGCATTCGTGCACCCAGATTCGTCGAGTACAACATCGCAGGCGCTGCTGTTTGTGATGCAGTGTCAAGGATAACCGCAGCCACGGTCTCCGAGCTGATAGTCAATGCTGCTGCAAACGTCGTCGAACTGTTAGTGCCGATGGTTGTTGCCTTACAGACGTCCCCATCTGTTGACTCAGGGATCAAGACGTGGCTGCACGATCCGTTACAGCCATGCGGATAAGATGCCTGTCATCTCGACTTCTAGTGATACGAGGCCATTGGGATCCAGCACGGCTTTCCATATTACCCTCCTGAACCCACTGGCTCCATATTCTGCTGACAGTCATTGGATCTCGACCAAGGCGAGCAGCAATGTCCCGACACGATAAACCGCAATCGCGATAGGCTACAATCCGGCCTTTATCAAAGTCGGAAACGTGATGGTACGTATTTCTCCTCCTTACACGAGGCATCACAACAACGTTTCACCAGCCAACGCTGGTCATCTGCTGTTTGTGTGTGAGAAATCGGTTGGAAACTTTCCTGATGTCAGCACGCTGTAGGTGTCACCACCGAGGCCAACCGTGTGTGAATGCTCTGAAAAGCAAATCATTTGCATATCACAGCATCTTCTTCCTGTCGATTAAATTTCGTGTCTGTAGCACGTCATCTTCGTGTTTTAGCAATTTTAATGGCCGGTAGTGTAAATTACAAATGAGAGTGACAGGGATTGTGAAAGCGCGTTATAGAGGCGTTCATGTTCAGACGTAGTACTAATTTGCAGTAGGGAAAACGAACGTAAATGAAATCAGTTCTATAGAGCTAAGTGAGTAGAAAGCAGATGACATTTAAGGTATTCAGTTGTCTTGGGGGCGGGGCGGCGACGCTGTGTATGCGAACGCCCATTGTCGCGACTTCTAATTGTCTCAACAAAGAAGTATGGAAAATGCAGTGTGTTCCAAAATTGTCTTCGAAACTTTGATCATATATATTTCACAAATGGTTGACCCACTAATCATTAAGGTGGTGGGTCATTATTGTATAACTATTATGAAAGGAAATAAAGATTTTTTTTTTTTTTTTTTAAAAAAAGAAAAAAAAAAAAAAAAAAAATGGGGATAGGTAGGAAAGCGCGGTTTGCGATATAATGTTTATACAGGGTGAGCCATAAATGAGGAAAAATATGTCGAGGACCGCATGCTTCTATGCGTCACGTGACGCACCGTTGTTAGTTTCCTTACTCCTTGGTGGACTGTGTACGTAAAGCAAAAACCCCCGGTAACTATTGAACGAGATACCGACGAGCCTCACGATCACGACATGTCATTCACCTATAGATACAACACATGACACACCAATGAGTTGATGTGTATCTGTGAGCGCTTGAAAGATACGAGAGAGAACAAATCCCATCGTGATGTATGTGAAATTGTAGCCAATGGTAAACAGATCACCCGATCACATCTCCACAAGGTAAATATGGCGGAATTGCCTCTATGTGTAGGCTGTGGAACACCAGACACGGACGATCACCAGATAACATATGTCGCAGCAGAAGACGTACGGCGCTTGGTGCGACAAATTTTGACTTCGGAACACATCATACCTCGGCTTCTGGTACTTCCGGATCAACAGTATTTTCCACGCACCAACATCAACGCAGTCACGTGGATCCGAGGGTATTCGGTACAATACTTACTTCACGATGCACCTAAAGACTTATGGAGCAACCAACAAAAACGTCATGCAAGATTGTACGGAACCCAAAACACGGACAATATTTTTCTAATGACTTTAGGAGTGCCATACGCGACCCCCCAGGCAGCCAGATCATGAACAGGTAGGAGAAGATACCCATTGACTGGGCTGACAAGACTATGTCCGATTCCCGGCGGAATTACATACGACATACGTGAAGCCATACTTGGATGATGAAGCGTAAGGAGAGTAGCGACACACCCTTCTGCATTGTGTACGAAGCACTTTTTTTCGTTTTCCCCATACAAATGACCTCGGTGTAGGAAAGTACCGAGATATTGATTTGTTTACTCAGAGCACGATGCTTTGATAGGTACATTTATTTTTGTTGTGGTATAAAGTAAATACAAATTATGAATCTATTAAAATAAGTAAATAAAAATAAATAAATGTATACCACTGGATTCGAAAAAATTTTTATTCCTCTTCGTGTTTGCAACACATTCTGAGACTTCGTTAAGTATTTTTCTGAAATATTCGTTGTAACTTACACGTAAGAGCGCACTTTCTTAGTAACGAATATCCCCGATTTCATGACTTCCATATGTTGAAGAAATCAAAGATAAAATTACTGTGTGTGAAACAAATGACAGTGTCATTTATATTACTTCTAGTCACAAATAATTCACCATTTTTTTCGGAATACGTAGGGATTACCGAGTGTGGTCGGACGGGAATGTTAGAGTACAAAATAAATTACTGCGAACATAACTAGTAACAATTGTCTTTATACTCTAGCTTGTCACAAGTATTTATCTGCGATCGAATCCTTAACAACAGTAGACAGAGACAATATTTTCAGACTATACGAATATAGGCTAAGAGCCCTGCCGCAGTGGTAACACCGGTTCCCGTCAGATCACCGAAGTTAAGCGCTGCCGGGCTGGGCTAGCACTTGGATGGGTGACCATCCAGTCTGCCGAGTGCTTTTGGCAAGCGGGGTGCAGTCAGCCCTTGTGAGGCAAACTGAGGAGCTACTTGCTTGATAAGTAGCGGCTCCTGTCTCGGAAACTGACATACGGCCGGAGAGCGGTGTGCTGACCACATGCTGCCCCATACCTGCATTCTGTGGCGCCTGTGGGCTGAGGATGACACGGCGGCCGGTCGGTACCTTTGGGCGTTCATAGCTTGTTCGGGAAGAGTTTACCAATATATGTGAAACATTTTGATTCATCAGATGCATATTATAAACTACAACGAACTACAGCTGCACTTGCCACACGCTCTTGAAAAAGCGATTTCTTAAATTTTAGGGAAGTAGGCTACTTCATCATCTGGATCTCTAGGAGCTAGCTACAACAACATTCAATGCATCTTTTTATTCTTTGACACTCTCTTAAACAATTTTTCGGGTTCGTGGAGATGGGTGAAGGCAGTTTATTCCCATACGCGTTTCGCTTCTTTTATTTGTGAAGCATCACGAAATAAGGGAGCGAAAAGCCTATGGCAATAAACGAACTGTCATCAGTTAGTTTCACAGACGGTACGTACCTCCATGAATTTTAAAGCAACTAAAGAACGACGGAAAAGAAAAAAAAAAATCACGAAATTTTCGGGTGTTTCTATAGTTGTATTTGTATAATGTGGTACTACACTCCATTCCTAGCTCATATTCCGAAACATAAGATTCAAAACCAGACGTCGATGTGAATGAGAATAAAATGAAAATGTGACATTCACGACAGTTTCCAGAACACAGTCAATATTCTATCGTTATCATGCATTCAAGGAAGCCGGTGGTCAGCGAAATTTGAACAATATTATGTGCTCTAATCACACTTTTCTGTACTGTGAAGAATGGCATGTCTGCGTCGACTGCTAGCCACTTCGAGTTCGTGCCGCTGTGGCGTTGCAGTGCGCATGCGCGGATCCGAGGCAGATTGCTTTTCATTGGTTGGCGTAAGGAGAACTAACAACAGCGTTTAGGTTCGGTAGGACCGTCCGGCATCGCTTTCGAAATGCTTACAGAATGATATTGTGGCTCTGTTTCGAAAACAAGACCGTTCAGTGCGCTCGCGTACCGAAACGCAAAATGGCGGAGAGATATAGAACAGGGCCCAAATGGGTGGAGCTCATCCTAGCTCGACTGATGCGGATCGCAGCAAGCCCTCGCTACGTCTGTGTTATCGATATGTGTTACCGACTTTGAGGAGATACCGCGATCTCTGGACAGTGCCACAGGGAGTGTGAAGTTCAGTGCATGCTCCCTTTAACATGAATGCATGTCTACATCTCCATCTACATACATACTCCGCAATCCACCATACGGAGCGTGGCGGAGGGTACCTCGTACCACAACTAGCATCGTCTCTCCCTGTTCCACTCCCAAACAGAACGAGGGAAAAATGACTGCCTATATGCCTCTGTAAGAGCCCTAATCTCTCTTATCCTATCTTTGTGGTCTTTCAGCGAAATATAAGTCGGCAGCAGTAAAATTGTACTGCAGTCAGCCTCAAATGCTGGTTCACTAAATTTCCTCAGTAGCGATTCACGAAAAGAACGCCTCCTTTCCTCTAGAGACTCCCACCCGAGTTCCTGAAGCATTTCCGTAACACTCGTGTGATGATCAAACCTACCGGTAACAAACCTAGCAGCCCGCCTCTTAATTTCTCCTATGTCCTCCCTCAATCCGACCTGATAGGGATCCCAAAACGCTCGAGCAGTACTCAAGAATAGGTCTTATTTGTGTTTTATAAGCTGTCTCCTTTACAGATGAACCACATCTTCCCAAAATTCTGCCAATGAACCAAAGACGACTATCCGCCTTCCCCACAATTGCCATTACATGCTTGTCCCTCTTCATATCGCTCTGCAATGTTACGCCCAAATATTTAATCGACGTGACTGTGTAAAGCGCTACACTACTAATGGAATATTCAAACATTACAGGATTCTTTTTCCTATTCATCTGCATTAATTTACATTTATCTATATTTAGAGTTAGCTGTCATTCTTTACACCATTCACAAATTCTGTCCAAGTCATCTTGTATCCTCACTCAACGACGACGCCTTCCCGTACACCACAGCATCATCAGCAAACAGCCGCACGTTGCTGTCCACCACATCCAAAAGATCATTTATGTAGATAGAAGACAACGGCGGACCTACCACACTTCCCTGGGGCACTCCAGATGATAGCCTCACCTCCGATGAGCACTCGCAAAGGAATAGACACGGCTCTTTCAATTTATAAGGCGACCGCTCATGTAAAGCGGAAAATCCGTGTTCGAGTACTGGTCCGGCATAAATTCTCAAATTCACATTTGTTTTCCAGTGGTAGCTATGGTGGTAGTGTATTTGCATCTTGCTGCTTCATTTCATGATTTAATACGGGTATAAATCGCCAGCAATGTTTGTTCCTTGGGAAATGCATGCATGTCCAAAGGAAAGTTGCATGGAATTTTACAGACACTGAACCTCTGACACTGATCTAATGTATTTCATGCTAAAAACAAGGCAACTTATGAGGAAACTAGATCCTAAGTCTCTTCGTATGCGAGAATCACATAATTGTGCCAGCACTATGGAAAGGTCGGATGCGCCCATGTATCGTGCTCAGGCAGCCGAAGTGGTGAAGGTGACCACCAAAAAAAAAAAAAAATAAATAAATAAATAAATAAAAAAAGGTTCAAATGGCTCTAAGCACTATGAGACTTAACATTTGAGTCGTCATGAGTCCTCTAGACGTAGAACAACTTAAACCTAACTAACCTAAGGACAAATGGTTCAAATGGCTATGAGCACTATGGGACTTAATATCTGAGGTCCACAGTCCCCTAGAACTTAGAACTACTTAAACCTAACTAACCTAAGAACATCACACACATTTATGCCCAAGGCATGATTCTAACCTGCGACCGTAGCAATCGCGCGGTTCCGGACTGAAGTTCACTAGAACCGGTTCCCCACAGCGGCCGACTACGTAAGAACATCACACACATCCATGCCCGAGGCAGGATTCGAACCTGCGACCGTAGCAGCCCCTCGGTTCCGGACTAAAGCGCCTAGAACCGCTCGACTACAGCTGCCGGCGGCAACCACGCATATAAAGAGCGAAATTCAGGTTTGAGCCGCAGTCTGGCTTGAATTTTCGTTTTTTCCGGTAAGTTGTGCAGCTGTGGTGCTCCCGTAACCGGAATTTTCGACTACTTTCATGATTCTTCAAATCAATGACTCAACATCTGACGCTGTCAAAGCCCGTTAAATACCCTACCAGGCCTGTTAACAACACTAAATACGAACAACAGAAATGCACTGTCCCGGCCATTCTACTTGTTGCCGATGATGTGTACTTGTACAGAGTTACATTATAGAATGAGATTTTCACTCTGCAGCGGAGTGTGCACTAATATGAAACTTCCTGGCAGATTAAAATTGTGTGCCGGACCGTGACTCGAACTCGCGGCCATTGCCTTTCGCGGGCAAGTGCTCTACCAACTGAGCTACCGGAGTACGACTCACAGCCGGTCCTCACAGCTTCACTTCTGCCAGTACCTCGTCTCCTACCTAGTCGAGACTCGGTCCGGCACACAGTTTTAATCTGCTAGGAAGTTTCATATCAGCGCACACTCCGCTGCAGAGTGAAAATCTCATTCTGGAAACATCCCCCAGGCTCCGCAATATCTTTCTTCCAGGAGTGCTAGTTCTGCAAGGTTCACAGGAGAGCTACCATAAAGTTTGGAAGGTAGGAGACGAGGTACTAGCAGAAATGAAGCTGTGAGGACGGGCTGTGAGTCGTGCTCGGGTAGCCTGGATGGTAGAGCACTTGCCCGCGGAAGGCAAAGGTCCCGCGTTCGAGTCTCGGTCCGGCACACTGTTTTAATATGCCAGGAAGTTTCAAAGTTACATTGTCGTCCGACGCTGTCAGGAGTGAATGTCATCATACGCATTCGCTGAGTAATTGACGGTTTTGGCATCTTTTAGATAAATAGCATTAAGCCGCTACTCATGTTCAGTGTCTGATAACTGGTTTACAACACATGACATTAGAGGTACGCATTTCTCTCAGTGAGAGGTCAGTAACTTTCTGAAGCGTCGCCCCCGGGTTTTGTGTGTTGGCGACAGCAGACGGTATTACTTAACAATCAGGCTGCAGTCAAAACAGGTGGAGAAATCGTGTGTGCGCGAGCACAGGGCTTTGATCTGGGTGGACGCGTCCAAACAGCGACAGCTGCACAAAGCTGCCGGCAGCGGGCAAATCCATTTAGCTGCCGAGCAGCGCTCTTCCTGTAGCAGGGGAGCGGAGCGGCCCCTACCAGTTAGAAGCTAGGCCCGGCCAGCCGGCTAATTGATTCTCGATTGCGAGCCCGGCTAAACCGATCCTAAATGTTTCATTGTTTGGGCTGGGGACACCTGGCCCTCCGGTACGGGCTTTCAGCCCTCGCTAACCAAGTATTGGCTTACAACTTTTAATCGAGTCTTTGGAGCGGAAGTGCTACCACGCACTTTGAAGTGCCTACCTCCTCCCATCGTTTTGGGGCAGGCACGACAACGGCGAAATACTAATCACAGCAAATCCCTACACATGTACGTATATATACTCAGTAGAGGAAATCTATCTACGGCACACTTCTCCATCAGTCTTCAGTCTGGCTGCGATGAGGAAATCTATATTTGGAACAAAAAAAATATAGAATTGTGTGGAGAAAGTGAAACACCAAGGCCGAGAGATGAGCTGACAATGAAATTTGTTCCACAGATTAGGGACAGGACGCTGCACAACTGATTATATTTACAGACTTATACACTACTGGCTATTAAAATTGCTATACGAAGAAGAAATGCAGATGATAAACGGATACTCATTGGACAAATATATTATACTAGAACTGACAAGTGATTATTTTTTAACGCAATTTGGGTGAGAAATAAGTACCCAGAACAGCCACCTCTGGCCGTAATAACAGATTTGGTACGCCTGGGCATTGAGTCAGAGCTTGGATGGCGTGTACAGGTACAGCTGCCCATGCAGCTTCAACACGATACCACATCAAGGGTAGTGACTGGCGTGTTGTGACGAGCCAGTAGCACGGCCACCATTGACCAGAGTTTTTCAGTTGGTGAGAGATCTGGAGAATGTGCTGGCCAGGGCAGCAGTCGAGCGAAAAAGAGCGTAAAGAGAGCAATGAGAGAAGCATTCAACGAATTCGAACATAAAACATTGGCAAACAATCTAAACAAGAACCCTAAAAAGTTTTGGTCATATGTAAAATCGGTAAGCGGATCTAAATCCCCTATTCAGTCACTCGTTGACCACGATGGCACCGAAACAGAGGACGACCGAAGAAAGGCAGAAATACTGAATTCAGTGTTCCGAAACTGTTTCACTGCGGAAAATCGTAACACGGTCCCTGACTTCAGCCGTCGCACGGACGCCAAAATGGAAAATATTGAAATAAACGATATCGGAATTGAAAAACAACTGCTATCACTTAGTAGCGGAAAAGCATCCGGACCAGACGAGATACCCTTAAGATTCTACAGTGATTATGCTAAAGAACTTGCCCCCTTTCTATCAGCAATTTATCGTAGATCGCTGGAAGAACGTAAAGTACCTAGCGACTGGAAGAAAGCGCAGGTCGTTCCCATTTTCAAGAAGGGTCATAAATCAGATGCGAATAATTATAGGCCTATTTCGCTTACGTCAATCTGTTGTAGAATAATGGAACATGTTTTGTGTTCTCGTATTATGACGTTCTTAGATAATACAAATCTCCTTCATCATAACCAACATGGATTCCGCAAACAGAGATCATGTGAAACTCAGCTCGCCCTATTTGCCCAAGAAATTCACAGTGCCGTAGACACTGGCGAGCAGATTGATGCCGTATTCCTGGACTTCAGGAAGGCATTTGATACGGTTCCGCACTTACGTTTAGTGAAAAAAATACGAGCTTACGGAATATCGGACCAGGTTTGTGATTGGATTCAGGATTTCCTAGAAGAAAGAACACAACATGTCATTCTTAACGGTTCAAAATCTGCAGATGTAGAGGTAATTTCGGGAGTACCGCAGGGAAGCGTGATAGGACCTTTATTGTTTACAATATACATAAATGACTTAGTTGACAACATCGGTAGCTCCGTGAGGCTATTTGCAGATGACACGGTTGTCTACAAGAAAGTAGCAACATCAGAAGACTCGTACGTACTCCAGGAGGACCTGCAGAGGATTAATGCATGGTGCGACAGCTGGCAGCTTTCCCTAAACGTAGATAAATGTAATATAATGCGCATACATAGGGGCAGAAATCCATTCCAGTACGATTATGCCATAGGTGGTAAATCATTGGAAGCGGTAACGACCGTAAAATACTTAGGAGTTACTATCCGGAGCGATCTGAAGTGGAATGATCACATAAAACAAATAGTGGGAAAAGCAGGCGCCAGGTTGAGATTCATAGGAAGAATTCTAAGAAAATGTGACTCATCGACGAAAGAAGTAGCTTACAAAACGCTTGTTCGTCCGATTCTTGAGTATTGCTCATCAGTATGGGACCCTTACCAGGTTGGATTAATAGAAGAGATAGACATGATCCAGCGAAAAGCAGCGCGATTCGTCATGGGGACATTTAGTCAGCGCGAGAGCGTTACGGAGATGCTGAACAAGCTCCAGTGGCGGACACTTCAAGAAAGGCGTTACGCAATACGGAGAGGTTTATTATCGAAATTACGAGAGAGCACATTCCGGGAAGAGATGGGCAACATATTACTACCGCCCACATATATCTCGCGTAATGATCACAACGAAAAGATCCGAGAAATTAGAGCAAATACGGAGACTTACAAGCAGTCGTTCTTCCCACGCACAATTCGTGAATGGAACAGGGAAGGGGGGATCAGATAGTGGTACAATAAGTACCCTCCGCCACACACCGTAAGGTGGCTCGCGGAGTATAGATGTAGATGTAGATGTAGAACATTTTCTGTATCCAGAAAGGCCCGTATAGGACCTGCAACATGCGGTTGTGCATCATCATTCTGAAATGGAGGGTTTCGCAGGGATCGAGTGAAGGGTAGAGCCACGGGTCTTAACTCATCTGAAATGTAACGTCCGCTGTTCAAAGTGCCGTCATTGAGAACAAGAGGTGACCGAGACGTGAAACCAATAGCACCCCATACCATCACGCCGGGTGATACGGCAGTGTGGCGATGACGAATACAAGCTTCCAATGTGCGTTCACCGCGATATCGCCAAACACGGATGCGACAATCCTGGTGCTGGAAAAAGAACCTGGATTCATCCGAAAAAATGACGTTCTGCCATTCGTGCACAGGTTCGTCGTTGAATACACCATCGCAGGCGCTCCTGTCTGTGATACAGCGTCAAGGGTAACTGCAGCCATAGTCTCCGACCAAGGGTAACTGCAGCCATAGTCTCCGACCTGATAGTTCATGCTGCTGCAAACGTCGCCGAACTGTTCGTGCAAATGGTTGTTATCTCGCAAACTTCCCCATCTGCTGACTCAGGGATCGAGACGTGGCTGCCCGATCCGTTACAGCCATGCGGATAAGATGCCTGTCATCTCGACTACTAGTGATACGGGGCCGTTGGTATCCAGCACGGCGTTCCGTATTACCCTCCTGAACCTACCGATTCCATATTCTGCTAACAGTTCTTGGATCTCGACCAACGTGAGCAGCAATGTCGCGATACGATAAACCGCAATCGCGATAGGCTACAATTCGACCTTTATCAAAGTCGGAAACGTGATGGTACGTATTTCTCCTCCTTACACGAGGCATCACAACAACGTTTCACCAGGCAACGCCGGTCAGCTGCTGTCTGTGTATGAGAAATCGTATATGCATGTTGTAGGTGTCGCCCCTGCCCCAACCTTGTGTGAAAGTTCTGAGAAGCTAATCATTTGCATATCACAGCATCTTCTTCCTGTCGGTTAAATTTCGCGTCTGTAGAACGTCATCTTCGTTGTGTAGCAATTTTAATGGCCAGTAGTGTATATAACTGTGTCTGTGGAAATTCAGTACGGAGTAATGCCACCACGTGCTGCAATCTGAGCCACTACTTAACGCGGCATGGAATCAAAAAGCGCCTGAATATTCTGTTGAGGAATACTCTCCCATGCAGTTCATAGGTGCGTCCACAAAGCGTCAACCTTGGCTGCAGGGGGATCTGAGCGAACAAGTTGCTGACAGGACACGTCAGGCGAACTAGCAGGCAAGGGAAGCAGTGGTACTCGGCGACCTTCGAGGAAGACTTGCGCATTCCACGCCTCATGAGGGCGGGTGTTGTAAAATTGGAAATTAGTGGGAAGGACTATAGGACCAAACTGCTAAAGTCATCGGTCCCTAGGCTTACACCCTAATTAAAGTAACTTACGGTAAAGACAACAAACAAACCCATTGCTCGAGGAAGAACTTGAACCTCCAACGGGAGGAGGGGGGAGGGGGGCAGACACACGAACCATGACGTGACGCCCTAGACCGCACGGCTATCCCGCACGTCGGCGGGTGTTGTCCTGCTGAAATATGACCCAAGGAACGCCTTGCAGATGTGGCAGTGCCTCGGACTGTAAAACCGCAACAGTGGTCACTGTTCAGATTGCCCTAAGACTTAGGAGGTGAGAATGCGTGTGCAATGACGCCCCAAACCATCGCACTTTTTCTCTGCTATGCCACTCCACATTACGTTCTGCCCGACTGCGTCCCCCCTGCGAAGTGGAATGGATATGCGCCCATCACTGTAGGGCAAGTTGAAGAGGAGCTCGTCCGAAAACACAACATTCTGCAATTCAGCGCACACCTTGCAATCTGTGACGTTGGTGGGTTCTGGTCAATGGAAACTGACGCAATGGCGTGCGAGGATCCAGCCCAGCCCGCAGAAGACGGTTTCAAACCGTCGATTCACACGTTTCCACAATCATTGCAGTGGTCCAATGCCGCGCCAGCGGCGTTGACGAAGTTGTTCTCTCGGTTACGTTCAAGCGGACGAGATGGCAATCATCTCGCGCTGAGGTGACATTGTGTCGTTGAGTGTCCTGTCGGCGTTGCGTACTGTCCTTTTATCTTCACTGGTTCCACGTACGCTTACTGATGAGGCAGCGTGGCCAGTACGAGCCGCAGTGTCATGGAAGGACAGATCCCCTCCCGGAGACCAATCATTCTACCCTGTCCGAAGGCACTCTCATGCCGATAATCTACCCCGTGATGTCGTTGAGGCATAGTGGCACTTCGTTACACGTTTGCACTTCGTATGACGGCTCCGCACCGACTGACCTGTCTGGTCACACAAAACAGGGCGTCTTCTTCTCGCTGCATTGTTCTACATGTCTTCTTAGCGTGGCCTTTTGCAGACCACTGCTTCTGAGTGTTTTACTTTTTACGAGCAGTAGCGTATAATACCTGAAACCTCCTAGTACGAGAATCAACCCGAAACTGTCTCATATTTTTTCTGCCTTGAAGCTGAGTGCCGAGACATTTTATGTTGTTTTAGTAATAATTTCTGAATATACCCACTAATGTCATGTTGGTTTATTTGTTATGCGACTGATAGCAGCGGTTTGGGGAGCGTTGCAAAATGACGTCCGGTTCTGAAAAGGAGAAAGGTAGATTGGTGTTTAATTCCTCATCGACATCGATGTCATTAGAAACGGAGCACAAGTTCGTACTCTATCAAGGTTGGGGAAGGAAATCGGCCCTGACCTTTGAAAGGAATCCTCCCAGTATTTTCCTGAAGCAATTAGGGAAATCACTGGAAAACTACACATGTATGGCCGAACGTGGATTTGAACAGTCCTCCTCCCCAATGCGAGACCAGTATACTAACAGTTTTGTGTAAGTGATAAACAAAAGCATCGTAATAAATTCATCGATTCGGGCATTTACTAAACGAACTGCCAAGACTGTAACAAAACTTTGTTTCTACATCTCGACATAATTTTCGTAAGGGAGTGTGACTATAATATAAATTAAATGTTTATTTTACACTACAATAGCGAGGCCACAGTCAAAGTACATAAAATTTTTCTTTAAAAAAAGGGGGTTACATTATCGGTTTCAGCGAACTACGTCGTCATTTTCAGATCTAAAACATCATGACGACGTAGTCCGTTGAAACCGGTAATACAACTCTTTTTTGTTTAACAAAAATTTCTGTTTCACGAAAGTACAGAAACATCTCAGCTCGATTTGGAGATCACAGATAACAATAAGACTGTTCTCGGTAATCATGCGAACGCCGATAGATTAAGACACATAAGAAATTTTAGAAACCTTAGACAAGGCGCCAAAGAGCTACAATTTAAATATGTCGAAGAAATGGAAATCTTTGTTCACAGTGAAAGTTATCTCTGTAGTTGGGTGTTGGCTGCTGAAACTGTGTTTAATTGAATTTCTCGGTAACAGTCTCAAAACTGTCTGACTTCTAAATTCTGATTACAGATTCAGATCTAGAAGCGGCGTAGATACTCTACTTTTGAACATGAACTTGTTTATGCAAATTACGTTTTAGGAATTTGTTCATAATTAATAGGAAATGCATCTGACTGTCTTAGAGTACATAGAAAAACGAGTCACGAGACTACTCAGAACGACCAACTGTTACATAATTTATGTGTGCCCTACTACAACAAATACATCTGCTGAATTTACATGAAATTTCGCTAACCGAAAAGCGTTGCTAATATTCTGGCAAAAATGTCCAGGCGCTAAGACAAATTTCTACCTTGCGATGGTTAACTTCACTCTATTCTGGTTGCACTGCAAATATTGATCTGAAAGTTCGCCTTCATATCATTTTTCTCTTTTAATCTGATGTTTTACCGAACTAGTTTTAAGTTCACCTTTCAAAATTATTAATTATTGTTCACGCAAAAGTACAAGGCTTGACAATGCAAATTTTACCGAACGTGATACATTGAACGGTGGTGATATGCTTTGCGAAGTTTCTGTTAAGGATTAAGCCCAGATTTTTTAAATTTGAGTCCTTTAATGAAAGAAAAGTAAACTTCAACTAACACGAACAATCAGCATTCAGTCTACCCTCGCATTGTTATGCTCGATAATATCTGGTTTTACAAAATATTTCTGTTACAAAAATTTGTTTTCTTAAATTTCTATCAGAATTGTATTTATTTAATCTAAATGGAGGAGAGATATCAGAATACTGAACACATGCTCGCAGTTCTCCCTGAATGCCAACACGTAGATAATATTACACACAATTAAGTCTTTACCCATCAGTAACCACCGAGTGAGGTGGTGCAATGGTTAGCACACTGGACTCGCATTCGGAAGGGCGACGGTTGAATCCCGCGTCCGCCCATCCTGATTTAGGTTTTCCGTGATTTCCCTAAATCACTCCAGGCAAATGCTAGGATGGTTCCTTTGAAAGGGCACGGCCGACTTCCTTCCCCATCCTTCCCTAGTCATATGAGACCGATAGCCTCGCTGTTTGGTCTCTTCCCCCAGACAACCAACCAACCCATCAGTAACCACTGAACTCGCGCTTGCAGCTAACAACCTCAAAATATGTTACCTGTTTCTGAAGTGGTGCCTCTTTACGTAGTCAGCTTAAAAATCATCTTTCACCCTCAGCCTACACACCATGGAACATCTCACACAGAAACCTTTATGGGGTACGCGCTACTGAAGCCGCTCATGCCGCCATGGTCCTAAACGTTCTCTCCAAGATTCCACAACTGTAACAGCGCAAGGCTGCAATTCGACCCGACAGTTAAGTTAGTAGCTAGCCCGCGCTCTTCTCAATAATGCAATCTCTGGAAACCAGAGACTGTCTCATTCATGTGTTCGGCAAGCTAAGAAACGTAAAGTGCCACTATTCCGAAAAAACAAATAATTATCATTATATTTGCATTCAAAGATGTGCCAAGTGTTAATATACCAAAGTAACTGTGATTTACTAGCATTTCGTTTTGTGAATAAACTTTTCAATGTCAAGTAGTAGACGTTAATTTGAATTTTAATTTTTCAAGTACGTTTATGTGTCAGCCGCTGAATACAGCGGATATGGCCAAGTTTGTCAGTATCAGCAGTCAACGCAACAACCGCGAGATGGCAGTGATGTGAATTTTTACAGTTCCAAACTGTATATATTACTGTTTCAACAAGCCGGCCGCAGTGCTCGTGCGGTTCTAGCGCTGCAGTCCGGAACCGCGGGACTGCTACGGTCGCAGGTTCGAATCCTGCCTCGGGCATGGATGTGTGTGATGTCCTTAGGTTAGTTAGGTTTAAGTAGTTCTAAGTTCTAGGGGACTGATGACCTAAGATGTTAAGTCCCATAGTGCTCAGAGCCATTTGAACTGTTTCAACAACATTCGCATGAAGTTTAATAATACAATAAACATATATCATATTGTCACTTCGTAAAAAGAAATCCAGGTTGCAATATAGCTTTCACATGACCTCTACCTTACATAGTTTAAACGCCTGGTTAAATCCGCAGGAAAGAACAGATAGTTGGAACTGTGGAAAGGAGCCAAAAATGAGCGGCTGTCAGTTACACTCGCACACACATAACTTTATTTAGTTACCCAAACATTACAGCGCAAATTTCCGAGCTTTACTATCGACTGAATATGTCACACAATCTTATGGCTTAAGGGCACAACCTCTTTAATTTTTAAAACGGCTGGAGGCCCATGATTTAAAAACACAACTACAATTAATTTTCAAAGGCAGAAAGCCCAAAGTTTTATCCTTAAATAATTTTAAAAAAACGAGGCTGAAGGTCCAAACAATCTAAGACTTAACAATAAGGAATTTTACTTTTAAAACGGCTGAAGGCCCATGATTGAAAACAACTACAATAAATTTTCAAAAGACAGAAGGCCCAAAGCTTTATCAAAAAAAAAAAAATATTATATGAGGCTGAAGGCCCAAACAATGCAAGACTTGACAAGTAAGGAACTTTCAATCTTAAAACCGCTGAAGGCCCGTTATTTAAAGCACAACTAAAAGCACACAAATTCAAACCATCGGCTATGAGCCGTTAAAGTACACAATCAAACACCAATAAGAAAAGGCAGTACAGCCAGCGGTGCTCAGAAGTTTCCAGGGGCCGGTCTGCACTTGAAATATTAACGTTCGCTTAGGGGAGACAGGTAGTCGGCCCAACTATATCCGATCCACCGGCAACCCAACCACGAGACAGCCAACGGACCCACCGACGAGACGACTTGCTTTCCACCCGACCAGTACAAAAGAAACTCCAAAGCCCAAACGTAAAAGGCGTAGCCGCCCACAACCAAGTATGCATAAGCTGTCAAAACTACACACACGTGTTGTACAGCGACAACACGGTGAGGAAAGGACACTGCCTGAATTTTATGTCAGCGGCCAGGGCAGATAACCAGAATGCTAACGGTCAAAAATGGCTCTGAGCACTATGGGACTCAACTGCAGCGCCTTTAACCGCACGGCCACGTCGGCCGGCGCTAACGGTCACAAGGCAGAAAATTCCGCTGGTGCACTTCTACTTCATATAACCAAAACACAGTTAAACTTCACCGGCTGGTGGCCAAACTTTCGCCAACTCGAACACTCGCTGTTACTCACGGGAACACCCCAAACAGCCAACCATGAAAACCAGCGGCACAATGTGAACAGACTGGCTTCGGTAATTACATCACCACTCAACTTTGATGTCCTGGATCGGTGAGCCACGAACATAGTAGCAATTCCTGGCTGATCCACACCAACCGACCGACTGCCACACGCCGGCTAGCCGGAAACTATCAGCACCAGACCAAAGATAGTACAAGGTGCGAATATGGATAAACACTGCTGCTGCCACACGTATAAATAGGAAAAACCACGGCATATCCGCAGTAACCGAGGGAAACCAAACGCAGAGTAACAGTCAAGGTTTAAACCAATGCATAAGCCAAGGCCAGCATGGCTCAATAGTTTTGTGCCGTATGTTTGATTTCATTTTCACATTTAAGGTTTCCATTATTATTTTCTTAGACTATTTTATGAAATACCTGTGTGATTAAGAAAGCTGTTGACGTTAATCTGAATTTTGACTTGAGAAGTCTAAATGTATTTAACGCAAGGTACCACCTACAAATTGTTGTTTAATGTAGTTGCCTCACTAAACAGCACTAGTGTATGGTACAAATGTACATGACTACTGACCAGAAAAAGTGTATCGAAATTGTAGGTGTGGTATGTTTTTGCTTTATTTTGTGTATCTATTATTGTAATAATTGCTGAAGTTTTGCTTGTAATTCGCTCTGTATATTATCTGCAGATTCTGAAAATGGCTGTGGCTGAAAGATGTTAAAGTGGTGAAATTTAAGCAAATACATAAATAAAAACCACTATTTCTTAAGCTGAAAATGAGGAAGTGTACCCGATAAGAAATTAGTCACCCAGGAAATACGATGTAACATCAGTTTTAACCTAGATGGACACAATTCAGTGAAGACGAGAGCCCGTAAGCCACTCACAGGTCAGACCTGTCAGCTGCGCCATGCTGAACAACGTCTTGATGAACTCACCAGCGATGATCACCATATGAAAGACAAAACAAAGAAGTCCGCAGATGGATGTCGGTTATGATGCCTTAGACAAGATTTTACGCAGTCATGATTGTCGCAGTGTATTTGCGAGATTGGTCCTGTTAATGCTTACACAAGATAAAGAAACCATGGAATGCAGTATGAAACAATATTCTAAACAACGTCATTACGAGAGATGAGACGAGGTGTCACCAATATGGACCAGGCTGTAAAAAAGAGACCATGGCGGTGGCGACATGCGAATTCCCCTAAAATGAAGAAATTCAGGAAACGTAAAGTAACCAATGCACGACGAATGTTCTCTTACAACTGATGCTTGTATAACAATACCGGAATTGTCTGTGACTTTAGATTGGCTTCTTCGTATTCTTTATCGTAATGTTTCTATGGCTAAATGGCTTTGAGCACTATGGGACTTAACAGCTTAGGTCATCAGTCCCATAGAACTTAAAACTACTTAAATCTAACTAACCTAAGGACACCACACACATCCATGCCCGAGACAGGATTCGAACCTGTGACCGTAGCAGTCCCGCGGTTCCGGACTGTAGCGCCTAGAACCGCACGGCCACCGCGGCCGGCAATGTTTTTACTACATTGGTCTGCAAATGGATCTGAATTAATTCATCAGGTTACCTTCCATTCAGAAGGCTGTTGCACGCAGCGTCTGCTATATTGACTTGTAAATAATAGATTTCAGCTATCAGTCGTCCTTTTTAAATTTTATTGGCAGATCTAGATTTCAGCTAGAAACCAGCCATTCTTAACGCACTATCATTTCTGATCAATGCATTTAATGCCTGTTGGCGGGCTTCATCCACAGTTCATTGAGTATTCTTCTTATGAAAGACTGTATTTATTTGGATACGTCACTGAAAGATACTTAAGTTTCGCTATTGCCATCATAAAACAATAAGAACTTACATTTTGTAACAAAACACACTGGTACTGCAACGGTAAAAGAATTTATGAAATTCAAGTTACTCAACAGTATGAACAAGTGAATAATGGTTTTTACACAGCGTTGCCAACATTAGTTAAATACCTTAGACGCAGTATGAGAGTAAGTCGCCGGAGGTTGTTTATTTGTTATATACTAATACGTATTAATATAGTGAACCAGTAGAATATAAATCTTGGGCTATCTTACTTGGATATTGTGATACTTAGATTCCCGGTGAGACTTTTTGGGACACGGGGACATAGAGTGAAAAATGGGACACTCCCGAGCAATCGGGACGTATTGCTATCCTCCGCAACAGGTCAGGTCTTCCGCTGTTTACTAGAAATTTTTATTGCTCTTAAAAGAAAACGACATTGTTTAGTAAACAATTGTAGGTTACCGTACAAGAGAATTGTAAATAGACTGTCCCGCAATTTACCGTTTCCAACCTCTCACGGTCCTCAGGAAACTAAAGAAAGAGAGATGTGTTTATCTTTTGTAAGTACCAATTTTTATGGCACTAAGTACACTACCTACTGTGAAAATTATGTAACAACTCAATATAAACGGTACTATTCGCACTCATCCGATATCGTATTCAGAAGTGAAGCTTTCTATCCGCTTGGAGCGCTACTATTATAACGCACAACGAAAATGACAGCAGTGACGCGATTGTGACAATAGAATAATAGCTGATACAGACGTGTAAACAAACCGGTGCATTCAAAACCGAGACCATAGGATGCCGGTTGTCACTCCAAATTAGAGTTCAGCCACGTTCTAAAACGCAGGTTTTTGTAGCGCACTCTTAGGGAAAGCAAGCTCTCATAGCGCTCTCCATTTAAAAATCAATAGATGTCGTAATATTTATATGGCTTTGACGGATGGGTTGCATATCCAGCTATACTAACACAGTCTGATGATACCCCAAAAGTTGAAAACTGTCATTGACATTAAACAGTTTTACAACCAAGACTTTTTTTCTGACATATTTCGAAGCTGGTTTCTGTAACACCCTGACACAATGCAATGGAATATTAAAAAAAAAAAAGATATTGCTTCCGTAATGAATCAGAAGCACTAAAGTTTGGGTATAAAATAACATTTTTTCCTGTGATTTGAAACTGAAGCCAAACTTATATTGCTCAGTTGTGCTCTCGAAATAATATTCTACGCAGATTACAAAACCGTCAGGTTGAAATTTTACACAGTGTAAATACGGTATTTCCATACTTCAAGTTGGTGTACCTGCTGCCGGGCATTAAACGGCATGCGCTCTAACCGGATTTAATCTGTGAATCGTTCTCATTGGCTGAGAGCTCCGTAACGTGAAGTATATAAACTTCGCAGTTGCTGAAGATGTGTTTTGGTGTTTTTGTATAAATTTTACGTGACCTGTTTATGTTTACTTATCCAGTGTTTTCTCGTTAAGCTAATACACTTGTGGGTCTCAGAAATCAAATTATCGATTAATACCGCTGCTCCAACTCTGAAGGTAACTAAATTTAGTGCCTGTAACGAAAAATTCTTTTATTCTATATTTTCGTGGGTGACCAACTTTTCTTGCCGTCTGAGTAAGAATGCAGACCCATTATTTGATTTGAACAGTAAATTATTGTTTTTTTGTTATGTTACACTCGTGAGTATATCACTTTTAACCAGTAGATTCAAAAATCAACATTTTAAACAAAACGAGATTAGGTCAGCGAAAGAGTACACGATCTATTATAACTCTTAAAAGTTGGTGGACCACCTCTGTTTCGTTACAAAGGCAGGAATATACAGTTACAGTTCACGTTTTAAAACTGTATCTTTACATAGGCTATGTAGCTGTTCCATTGCTCTCTGAGGCTCCTATTATGCACCTAGTATTACGATTTTCCAGTCAGAAAATGGCTTCACGTCATGTAAATCTTGCGTTGTATAACTTCCACAGTCTGTATTTTTGTTAAGAAACGTGAGATTATGCTACCAAGCAGCGAGGGAAGTATGCATTGACGTGTGAACTTTATATTAAGCGATCATAAATATTTTGAGTCACCAGTCTTTTGATGTGGACTGCAATCTCTCTAACAGATTTCTCCAATGATAATTAACACTATGTATTTTAATGAAACTTGTGCCAGATTAATTTCTTTTATTTTATGTATGTATGGATGTATCGACACAGATGTAGAAACGGCGTAACGAAAATATTTGAATTCCCTGTCCTTTATAATTTGAGGACAGTGTGTACGTAAATGGGTGTGCTTGCGTCCAACAGGAGAAATGCCATCTTCCTAAATTTTATGAAGAGGACAGTGACAAACGAAGAAAAGTTAAAGCTGGGACGTTGAAGTGTAAAGGCGCACCAAAGAGATGCGTTTATTTTATTAGCAGAAATGAGAGATAATTTACAGAAAAGAGCAGTTTTCTTTGTGGTAATTGTCGGAAGGCGTAACGTGATGAAGAGAATTATAGTAATGACGCAGTTTGAGTAAGTAGAGGGGAGCGGAATGGAGAAGTTGGAGGCGGAGTATCATAGCTACATTGTTGCACTGAGGTCCTAATTTTTAAGCAGAAGTGCAGATTTTGAAATCATCAACGCAGAAGAGCAGACCGAAAGAGAAGATCATATGAGTCATGAACCAAGACCGAAGATTTAGTAAAAGGATCAGAAGACAAGAGGAAGTCAAGATTTACAAGACTTTAGGAAGGTGGCCATAGGTGCTTTCCACTTGAGAACGCAACTGACTATATTAGCGACGACTGCATACAAAGGATACAATGGCGTGATTTCGTCTAACAGACGAAGTGAAATTGTAAACTACAAGGGTGATACAGACTCAGCTATGTAAAGTGACTGCTGGCCGCTGTGGCCGAGCGGTTCTAGGCGCTTCAGTTCGGAGCCGCGCTGCTGCTACGGTGGCAGGTTCGAATCCTGCCTCGGGCATGGATGTGTTTGATGTCCTTAGGTTGGTTAGGTTTTCGTAGTTCTGTGTCTAGGGGACTGATGCTCTCAGATGTTAAGTCCCATAGTGCTTAGAGCCATTTGAACCATTTGTAAAGTGACTGTAGGTATTCGCGTTTGGGCAGGTGGACTGTGCGCTGATTCGAATTACTTTCTGCGAGCTCGAAAGCATAGATTAATATTGACAGGGTAATAGTAAACATATCCCACTTATTTATGTGTGAAAGTGTGTGAATCAATCAGTTCGTTCAGTAACTCCTATCTCCATACTACATCCAGAATATTTAACGAAGTTTCCGCAGCAAGTCGGTGCATAGGAGTAGCAATGGGAACTAATAGCATTTTTTAATTATTTTGTTCATTTACGAGCTAGTTCGTCACCAGTTTTATGTGTTCTTGCTACACCGAAAACATCCGACGCACTACATCCCTAGTGGCTGTCATTTGCTGCTGCAGTTCCATCTCTGGTGAGGCAGAGAGGAATCACGTTGTTACTTACTTGGAGGCATCATTGTTTTCTACAAATCAGTGAATGTTTACGTCAGACTTGAACGTTGGGCAATGGACGTTAAATATAGATAACAGCAAAAGACACTGAGATAAAGGACAGTTATTTCATAATAATAATATAGTAATAATAATAATAATAATAATAATAATAATAATAATAATAATTGATACAGTTCCTAAACATAGTAATGAAAAATTGGAAAACCACACTTAATATCCAAACAAATTCAAATAATATCACATCACAGCCAATACAGATTAAGCGTGGAATATACCAAGGAGACTTATTAACTCCTTTCTGGTTCTGCCTTGCTCTGAACCCACTATCCAACATGCTAAATAATACAAATTATGGATACAATATTACTGGAACATACCCACACAAAATCACACATTTGCTATACATGGATGATCTAAAACTACTGGCAGCAACAAATCAACAACCCAACCAATTACTAAAGATAACAGAAGTATTCAGCAATGATATTAATATGGCTTTTGGAACAGACAAATGTAAGAAAAATAGCACAGTCAAGGAAAAACACACTAAACAGGAAGATTACATATTGGATAGCCACAGCGACTGCATAGAAGCGATGGAAAAAACAGATGCCTATAAATATCTAGGATACAGACAAAAAATAGGAATAGATAATACAAATATTAAAGAAGAACTAAAAGAAAAATGTAGACAAAGACTAACAAAAACACTGAAAACAGAATTGACAGCAAGAAACAAGACAAAAGCTATAAATACTTATGCTATACCAATATTGACCTACTCATTTGGAGTAGTGAAATGGAGTAACACAGACCTAGAAGCACTCAATACACTTACACGATCACAATGCCACAAATATGGAATACATCACATACATTCAGCAACTGAAAGATTCACATTAAGCAGAAAGGAAGGAGGAAGGGGATTTATCGACATAAAAAACCTCATTATGGACAGGTAGGCAATTTAAGAAAATTCTTTCTAGAACGAGCAGAAACTAGCAAAATACACAAAGCAATCACTCATATAAATACATCGGATACACCACTGCAATTTCATAACCACTTCTACAACCCTTTAGATCACATAACATCAACAGATACGAAGAAAGTAAATTGGAAAAAGAAAACACTGCATGGCAAGCACCTGTATCATCTAACACAGACACACATCGATCAAGACGCATCCAACACATGGCTAAGAAAAGGCAATATATACAGTGAGACGGAAGGATTCATGATTGCAATATAGGATCAAACAATAATCAACAGATATTACAGCAATCATATTATTAAAGATCCCAATACCACAACAGATAAGTGCAGACTTTGCAAACAACAAATAGAAACAGTAGATCACATCACAAGCGGGTGTACAATACTAGCAAATACAGAATACCCCAGACGACATGACAATGTAGCAAAAATAATACATCAACAGCTTGCCTTACAACATAAACTTATAAAACAACACGTTCCCACAATGCACCACAAAATGTACTGGAGAATGATGAATACAAATTATACTGGAACAGAACCATTATAACAGATAAAACAACACCACATAACAAACCTGACATCATACTCACCAATAAAAAGAAGAAATTAACACAACTAATTGAAATATCCATACCCAATACAACAAATATACAAAAGAAAACAGGAGAAAGAATTGAAAAATACATCCAACTGGCTGAGGAAGTCAAGGACATGTGGCATCAGGATAAAGTTGACATTATACCAATTATACTATCAACTACAGGAGTCATACCACACAGTATCCACCAGTACAACAATGCAATACAGCTACATCCAAACTTATAAATACAACTACAGAAATCCGTAATTATTTATACATGTTCAGTTACCCGAAAGTTCCTAAATGCAATATAACATATACCGTACAGTTAAAAGGAAGTCACGCTTGATCAAGGTCCGCGTCACTTTCCATTTTTCACCAGACATAACGTCTGAGAAAAGAAAGAAAGAATAATAATAATAATAGTAACAATAATAATAAATTTAAAGAAATTTTATTCTATCCTATATTCAAAAAAATTCTCGCCTGCAGTGAAATATTTAGCAACATCGCTTTACTAAAGTAAAGTACACGATCCACACACATTAAAGTGGCCACCTCCAACGTTCTTGCCTATCAGCTCCCTGTGGTTTCCTCAATCACGTCATCATACTAGTCCTTTCCCTCTGAAAGATCACTTCATCGATCCACTCCCTCCTCCCCGTTTAACAGTGGAACGTCCATTATATTCTTAATAATCTTGCTTTTAGTATCGCCGAACTTCGTTTCCAATTTTATGCATGCCAGACAGTCCTTCTGATGACGATTTCTTTCTTTATTTTTATTTTTTTTCATTTGTTCTAAAGGTATTTAGCCTTCGCCTCCCTGTACTTCCTGTTTATTTCCTTTCTAAATGAGCTACATTGCTCTATTCCTGTACTGGAAAAATGGCTCTGAACACTATGGGACTTAACATCTGAGGTCATCAGTCCCCTAGACTTAGAACTACTGAAACCTAACTAACCTAAGGACATCACGCACATCCATGCCCGACGCAGGATTCGAACTTGCGACTGTAGCAGTAGCGCGGTTCGGACTGAAGCGCCTAGAACCGCTCTGCCACAGCGACAGGCCGTACTGGAAAAATTTTGAACTTTGTGATAAGTTCGTATGGGACCAAACTGCTGATATCATCGGTTCCTAAGCTTACAAACTACTTAATCTAGCTTAAACTAACTTACGCTCGGGACATCACACACACCCATGCCTGAGGGAGGATTCGAACCTCCGACAGGGGGGGAGCCGCGAGAACCGTGGCAAGGGCAATGAGACTGCGCGGCTACCCTACGCGGCTATTCCCGAATTTTGCTGCCGATCAGTTGAAATATTTCTTCTGTTCCTCAACGTTGCTTCAAAACTGCCTTCCTTGTACCTATGTTTTTCTGTTCATCTTCTGTGATGAATCGTGGGCAGTGGATTCTTGTCGATGGTCGGGAGAGTGGCGTTTGTTACACCAACGAACGGATGTTCCATGCATGCACCGCATCAAGGTCGCAGGTAGAGTAGAGGTAGTGTTACTCTATGTCGAACATTCACCCACGCATCCACAGGCCTGCGATTGTAATAGAAGCCACCGTAATAACTGCACAATAAAATTTTGATTATTTTAAAATTTTAATCATGGTTGCGCTTCAGCAGCGGGGCACGTATACACTTGATAAGACTGGAAAATAACGGCCAACCAGTTGAACAATTAAAACTTTAGTAACCATTTACCATGGTTTCGAGATATATTAATTGGTCTTGTAAAGTGCGCGTGGGGCACACAATACTCATTAAAGCCTGTATTATGGTAAGTGAGTGGGGTTTACCTTACGAGACAGGATTTTTGTATAGATATTGACCGCGTGTACCTGGATGGAGGCAAATCAGACTTATACCCACTCTGTAATAACAATGATACGTCGAATAAGTCCGCAATGCAACTACACGTCAGGACGGACAAAAAGCAACACAGCAGATGCTACCAATTTGTTAATAATACGGTCGCCAGCCTAATTAGGCATTAACTGAGTTTCTTTCCTGTACAAGTTGGTGTATATTCATGCAAACCAACACGTAGTAACACTGCATAATATAGTAAATTTTAGAACCAGAAAATCTATTGAACTGATAGTTTCACGTTCTGTACTGATATGGAAAAACCATAAATACATAACACTACACTATAATGTATACTACAACACTTCGTACTGTCTATTGATCTGATTATAATCGGGCATAGGTTACCCTAGAAATAGCACTTTCGAGTCACACATACAATGTCAATTTTGATAAAGATAAAACACTGATAAATTTTGACTTTTATATGGACTTTAACTTTTGCTAGTCAAACCAATTTAGAACACTTCAGAATTCAAATGAATAAAAAAAAGGGGGGGACCCTGAAACTGTTATGATCACTGTATTGAAAAAATTGATTACTTAAATCATTATGCGCTCAAGATTTCCAATATATGAGTTACTACTCTTTTTATCTTATTTCCTGCTTATTTAAATACCTTTATATCTGTCTCGAAATAATTAAACTTCATTACTAAATCAATATTAAAGTTATCTTCCAACTTTGTCAGACCTTCGTTATTCATTTACTGGTTCATTAACAAAACAGTTCTTTAAACACCATTCTAACATAGCTAGGTCTGCAGGTAATTATTATTAACACAAACTTTAATTTTTCATCTCGGGACACTCGGATTGCACAACATTTGGAAAGGACCCTGTCTAGGTTAGTTGTGAGGATAATTAAATGATAGGAAAGTTCTGGTAAAAATTAAGTTGTTATTGCGTTGTTATTGAACAGTTTGGAACAAAAGTATCACTGGTCCATACGAATACAGTAATAAAAGTTTCAACCTGTTTGTATCGCTGCGGCGGTTGGCAGGCGGCGAGATGGCGAGGCACAGAGCACACATACAACCACAGCTATGGCTCTTGACGTATCGGCACTTTATTTCTTCATAGCGTCGCAATGCTTTTCCATTTAGTGCCTATGGAATTTTGCCATGCTGTATGGTCGCTGGAACGGCATACCCGAGGCTCAATGAAACTACGTCTTCCAGGAGAGCTTCCTCGCTCCAGAACGTGTTGCTCAGACCAGTGCCTAACTCCAACTACTACTGCTGAGCCCGTTGTGCCGTGCAGCGCCCGTGTGCATTTTCCCGCGCTCGCCTGCCATCCACCTTTTACCGCTCCCTTACAGACAGGGTATTCACCCGAGGTTTTGCATTCTACATATCCTAACACATTGCCTACGTATGGACCAGACGCACAGTTACAATTTCAAACATGTTACAACAGTTTCAACATTTGTTACCTTTCAATTCTATTACAATATTGCTTGACATTTGACATAAACATTAATATTCACATTGAAATTTGTTTACAGTTTTCTTATCACAATGACATGAAACAAAAAAGAAATGAAATCAGAACATAGATTACACTAATTTATCGAAAAATCAGATGGAAAAAAATTTACTTATATGTACAATAGTACAGCGTTGTTGTTGTTACAGTCTTCTTCAGCCGAAAAATGAACTTTTGAAATCACATATTGACCGCAACGAATGTAGAAGCCGTAAGGCTGTTGTCTAGTACAATTTTCATGACACCCACAAATATCAACAGTTAAAATACGTGCTTGAGAGTAGTACCCCCAATACTGTATTGCTTTGTCGGGTCATGTTACCAAGCTTCGTAGGTGTCGTACAAAATTTCTGCTGGAGCCAATTTCATCAATGTTGTACTTTAAAATTTTACGACAAAGCTTTACAGTATTTGGCTGCTATCTTCAACTGTGCATTTTAACTCTTGAAATTTGCGGGTGATATGTACATTTTACTAGACAAGAGCCTTATGGCTGCGACTTACGTTTATGTCCATGTGTGATTTGATAAGTCTATTTTTTCTGAGGAAAACAAATTTAAGTTTGTCGATACCACGGTACGCGATTAATAAACCTTTAATTCTGCAACTAGTTACCTGTTATTTTACAGTCTTATTAAAAAATACTGAAGAATACTCGATGAATGATATCTCCCATCACAGCTACAACATTTACCACCTATATATGACAATAAACACGATGTCTTGCTCACCAAAGTCACCTGGTCTGTAAACAACGGAACACATCTTCAATGCTATCGGACAAGAGTTCCGCTACCACAACTACCGGATCGTAATTTATGGGAAATGAGTGACCAGTGCGTCGACGTATGGTGCCACATATGTCCGGAAACTTGCTAAGGACTTCCCGAATTCATGCTATGCGATATCACTACTTCATTGCATCTGACAGAGGGACGCATATACGACTAAAATGGTCATCAAGCTTCTGATCATCTACGTAAGGTGTCTGAGCGGCCTTACACCAAGCGACCTAACAAGCACACAAAAGCTGAAAGCGTGCTGTAAATCGAGCGAGTTCGTTTCCATTGGGAACATTACACCACCCACCAGCTGCTGAAACTTGTGGAGTGTGCCTTTGCCTGCCTTCACACTGACGACTTCATCACGGTGATTTCGCCGCGCGGTTCAATTGCTGCAACGTGCGACTTTTGCGCGTTTGAGTCGCGCAGTTGAATGGGTGCGCACGCGACTGAACCGCGAGGCAGAAGTCCCGTAACAAGACGTCACTGTGTGCTTGTGCGAGCCTCTTTCGGGATGCTTTATGACGAGGAAATGTTGCTTTTCGATTTATTATTGAAACGAAAATATAGACTATAGGCGCCACCGACATCAAACAAAGTACTGGACTCAACCTGGGAGAAAACACTGCACAGTTCTTTAAGTACTTCATAATATCTGTGACGTGTTCGGTCAGTTACGTTCTGTGGTGAGGGCTATCCTAACGAAGGAGGAATGGTACGTTGAGGTGACTAAAATCATTGGACAGCGATATGCACTGTCAGATGGCAGTAATATCGCGTACACAGGAGGAGGAGGAGATTAGTGTTTAACGTCCCGTCGACAACGAGGTCATTAGAGACGGAGCGCAAGCTCGGGCGAGGAAAGGATGGGGAAGGAAATCGGCCGTGCCCTTTCACAGGAACCATCCCGGCATTTGCCTGAAGCGATTTAGGGAAATCACGGAAAACCTAAATCAGGATGGCCGGAGACGGGATTAAACCGTCGTCCTCCCGAATGCGAGTCCAGTGTGCTAACCACTGCGCCACCTCGCTCGGTTCGCTTACACAAAAAATTGTATTGACGGAGTTGTCATATGTACGCAGGTGACTCATGTGAAAAGTTTCGTACGTGCTTATGGCCGCATGACGGGAATTAACAGATTCTGAACGTGGAATGTTAAATGGAGGTAGACGTATTTGGATATCGGTAGGGAATTCATTAACTCGACAGTTTTTACTTAACGACCGAGAATAGTAGTCTTTACATGGAGTAATTGTCAGTATGATTGAATCAGTTCACATAGAGTTGTGAATGCTAACAGACAGGCAATATTACGTGAAATAACCGTAGAAATCAACTTGGGACGTACGTTGGACGTATCCGTGAGAACCGCGCGGCGAAATTTGGCTTCAATGGGCTACGGCAGCAGAGTGACTTTGCGAACGGTACAACATCGCCTGAAGCGCCTCTCCTTGGCTCGTGACAATGTCGTCTGAACCCTAGACCACTGGAACACCTTGGGGTTGTCAGATGAGTCTAGATTTCAGTTGGTAAGAGCTGATAGTAGGGTTCGGGTTTGGCGCAGACTCCCTTGTGCCCAAGACGTCAACATCGCACTGTGCAAGCTGGTAATGGCTGTATAATGGCGTGGGCTGTGTTTTTATGGAATGGATTGGGCTCTCTGCTTTACTGAACAGATTGTTGACTGGGAATGTTGATGTTCGGCTACTTGGAGACCACTTCTAGCCGTTTATGGACTTGATGTTCCCAAAAAATGGTTCAAATGGCTCTGAGCACTATGGGACTCAACTGCTGAGGACATTAGTCCCCTAGAACTTAGAACTAGTTAAACCTAACTAACCTAAGGACATCACACACATCCATGCCCGAGGCAGGATTCGAACCTGCGACCGTAGCGGTCTCGCGGTTCCAGACTGCAGCGCCAGAACCGCGCGGCCACTTCGGCCGGCTTGATGTTCCCAAACAACTATGTTATGTTACGGGCCGCAAGTGTTCGCCATTGGTTTGGAGAACATTCTGGGCAATTTAATCGAATGATCTGGCCACCCAGATCGCCCGACATGAAACCCTTTGACCATTTATGTGACATAATCGAGAGGTCAGTTCACACACGACATACTGCACCGACAACACATTATGGACTGCTCTAGAGGCTTCACGGCACGGTATTTCTGAAGAGGATTTCCAGTAACTTCTTGAGCCTCCGCTACGTCGAATTATTGCAGTAAGCCGGGAAAGGAGTTATGTCATGACGTCTGTCACGTTCGTGTACAGTGATCAGCCACAACATCACCTACCTAATAGGCGGTATGACCACCTTTGGCACGGGAAACAGCAGCGACGCGTCGTGGCATCGAATCAATGGTTGCTGGAGGGAGTTGGCACCGCCTATCTTCCGCCAGTTCCTGGGAGGGGGGCCATGAGCCCTGGCGCCACGTTTCGACTGGGTTCAAATCAGACGAATTGGGATGAGGGGGGCAGCACATCAATTGGAACTCTCCACTTTGTTCTCTGCCTCGTGATGACTGGGTGTTGTGTGCTGTCCTTAGGTTAGTTAGGTTTAAGTAGTTCTAAGTTCTAGGGGACTGATGACCATAGCTGTTAAGTCCCATAGTGCTCAGAGCCATCTCCACTTTGTTCCTCGAACCACTCCATCACACTCCTGGACTTGTGACATGATGCGTTATGTTCCTGAAAAATGGCACTGCTGCCGAGTAACATGGTCGTCATGACGGGGTGTACGTGGTCTGCTACCAGTGTAAGAGACTCCTTGGTCGTCATGATGTTTTGCATGAGCTTCACTGTACCCATGGATGGCCACGCGAGTGCTCCCCAGAGCATAATGGAGCCGCCACCAGCTTGTCTCTGTCCCGCAGGTGTCAAGGAACTGTTCCCCCGGAAGACGACGGATTCGCGCCCTCGCATCGGCATGATGAAGAAGGTATCGGTATTCATCAGACCGTGCAACGCTCTGCCACTGTGACAACGTCCAGTGCCGATCGTCACGTGCTCATTTCAGTCGTAGTTACCGATGTTGTTGTGTTAACATTTGCACATGCATGAGTCTTCGGCTGCGGAGGCCCGTCCTCAGGAGTGATCAGTGCATGCGTGTTCAGACACTCTTGTATTTTGTCCAGCATTGAAGTCTGATGTCAGTTCCGCCACAGTTCGCCGCTGTCCTTGTTTACCAGTCTGCCCAGCTGACGATGTCCTACATCTGTAATGAGGGGCGGCCGTCCGACTCTATGACGTCTGCAGTGGTTTCACCTTGGTTTCGCCACCTGTTAAAGACACTCACCACAGCACTCCTTGAATACCCGATAAGTCGTGCAGTTTGCGAAATGCTCGTGCCGAGTCTCCGGGTCAACAGAATCTGTCCTAGCTCAACTCAGATAGATCGCGTTCCATCCCCATTCTGCACAAGGACAGCACGCTCACTGATACTATACGCACCGTGCGTGTGTCTGACTAACAGATATTCCTCGCCAAGTAGCGCTGCTGTCGCCTGGACTGGGTGTACTGGTAATAGGTCTGTAGTCATAATGTTCTGGTTGATTAGTGTATATCACCAGAGGAAAGATTAGTGATTACTTTGAAGTAAACTAAATGCTTACTTTACATATACATTTATTTTTAAAAGAGGTTTAACAGTAATTTGTTGTGATGTATAATACTGAAGTATGCTGAACCGTCTATTCAACGTTTACGCTACCCAGAGAATTCATTAGTGACTAATGATGAATCAGATGAAATAGGTGAACGTGTGACATCTCGATTTAATGTACTGGGGCTTGGACTGGAAGCAAAAAAATTGTGATTGGATTTGAATATACAGGTACTGGGTATGTGTCGAGTGGACTGAATATGATTGTTCCCTTGTGAATTGTAAGACCTAAGAAGAGACTTGGGCTATTTCAAATTTGACATCCATCTTCAAATGTTGTGACAAAAATTTCAAATGACACTAGCAAATGTTTTTCAGGGTCATCTGCCACAGATTTCGATGATTTTGTTCTTGATGTTGGCTGCAAGTGGCTGAAACAATTTCTCCTCCTCTTGTTATCCTTTGTGTCTTACGAGAATTGGCGACAGCTCCGTCCTCAACCTCAGAATGATGTGCCTCTTTAGTATGAGCAATATTTTCTTCCAATTTTGTTGGTTTCATGGCAGTTACAAATGAAGGGAAATGTAGCATATCACAATATACATTTTTTTGTTTACTTCTGCAGGACAGTCACATTTTGACGCTTTCCTGTTGTTGAGTTAAATTTTCCAAAACCTGGACCTTTCTCCGATTCAGGTGAGCCTCTTCTATTCTGCGTAGTCGGAGATGGAGCATTGGCTCTTGCAGACAACATGCAACGACCACTCAGTAGAAAACAGTTTGACAGAGAAAAGAAAACTTTATAACTGTAGGTTACAATCCTAGATGGCGTGCCTCTACAAGGAGTACACTGTTGGGATCCTATCCAACAAATGGCAAATATTTCGTCACCCTTTAAACGGTAGGAGGATGATTGTGCAATGACATGTGGCACACGTTGCACTGTGTGCAACGCTGTTCGCAAAAGAGATGGATTCAGTTTTCAGTATTGTGTGACAACTATTGTACCCATCTTTGTTTGCAAAAACATGCAAAAATAGCTTGTGAAAAATGTATCTGTAGAAGGCAATGAAGATACCGATATGCACCCTGATAAGTTCATCAATTTAGTTATGTCTATAATTAAGTTTGGTATATCGGTATAGCTACTAAATAACCTTCTGCATTACATGATGTTGACTATTGGTATTAATATTAAATTCCAATGAGCCTGATAATCAGTTTTGTATACGCCAAAACTACATCAATAAAGAGAACCGTAATCTTTAAAAATACAAAAGGCAACACTCAAACACAAATTGTCGCATGTGTCCACGAGATACATCGCGACAAATGGCGTCACGAAAGTTGACGCTCCTAATGGAAGGTTGAAACGACACAGAAAATGCACATGACAATCAAAAAGCGCTAACAAACAACAAACGCAGTGTAAACACGCGAGACGGCAATTGTTTGCCCTTCCCTCGGCAGCGACCCAGCCAGACTGCCACGAGTGAAAGGGTCGAATAGCCATGACCAGTCTCGAGGACCGGTGAGTGCACAGCGGGTCGTGCGGTCAAATCGCCAGTGCGTAACGCCTTACGGGAACTGCGTGTTCACTGGGGAACGCGACTCTGCGAGTAGACAAGTCGCGCGACCAAATCGCCAGTGTGTAAGCTGTCTTCCGGGCTGAGAAGAGACGCGATGGTACACTGCTGCTCGACTTGCCACGTGCGTGTGACACGATGGCCTACTGTACAAGTTGCTGGTTCTGCAGGGAGTTACTGTGTCACAAGAGAGTCCCCTGCAGAGCTACCTCGCCCTGTATGAGGACGAGACGGCCGTCTATTGCCCTATAGCTCATACCAGGAATACTAACCTGAAAAAAGGCCGCGCTGCCCAATAAAAATTCAAGAGCGGGAATTGACTTTAATGGACATTAGGCACCAAAAATAAGAGTTACAAGAATCTTTTTCACCAACTGCAACATAGTCGCAGTGATCCAATACTGTCAAATGCACTTTAGGACATGCTGTAAAAACGTTCTGAGGATAGTCATTACGGACTGAAAGCGGTCATCGTCTAAAGAATTGATATTGTGTTCAGAGACTGGATAAAAAACATTTTACAAGTGTCTGTAACGATTTATAGCTCGTGCTAAGCTTTCGAGGGCCCAAAAACCGTGAAATTTTTTGACTTCTTTCAGTTTGTCGCTTGAGAACTATGCGTTCCACAGAAAACACGTAAAACACCAAAACGAAATAGCATAACATTTCGCGTAAAGCGACCTAATTGAAACTAAAAATCCGTTCAGCCATTTAACCTCAATCTATTGTTAAAGATAGCAATTTTTATCAACTCAGCGGAAATGTAAATAACGCTCATGTTCTTACTATTGTAACTCAAAAATGGCTATTCCAAATGAACAGCTTCATGAAAGCTGTAGATCAAACTCTGCGTGAAAAGAGATGCTAAATTTTCATATTCGCTCACTTCTTTGCAAAGGTAGAAATAGAAACGTAAAAGTACTCGCAGCGCTTAATTCCTTCTAATGCTAATTTTTTAATTCAAATTATTTTTGAAATCAAAATCATTCACATTAGTCCAAATATTCAGATTTATGGAGAATTTATTTGAGTTCCTACTTATCTGGATAGTTATCTCTATTTCTTCATTTAATTATTCAGGTAGGTATGTACCTTATTGAGTTTTGTGTTCATTACTTGTGTTTACAGTTTACAGTAAAGAACTTTAAATATTCATGGGAAAAACGTTTCGGAAGCGCAGTTCTTGAGAAAGAACCGAGTAGAGCCCTACGAGCCGTGAAGTACACAACCAAGATGAATGCTGAACCCGTTCCCGTCAGTCCTGATACGAATTTCCGTTGAATGCCTTCCCATAATATGAAGTCATGGCTACAGTACAAGTGATACTTCACCTTTCAGTTAGTCCCGTAGCCATTAACTCTTTTTTTGATAACGATGGAATTATGTGCAAGACAAGAACATCAAACCACTTTAAACTGGTGAATGGAGTCAATTTTAAAATCACAAGCAACACAGACTGCGTCCTAGACGGTGGGTTTCTGTTGCATCGAGTTGGGTAGAATAATGATGTGCAGTGTCTGGATCCAGCTGCACCATCGTGTTTGACGAATACCCTGCGGAGCGAGCTGAGAAAAGCGTAAGATCTGCTGAACCTGTTCGAACAGCCCTTTCTATGCCATCTGCTTCTGTTTCATTTGATGGGGCACTGTCACTAACTACGCCAAAAGAATGTTTTTTACCAAATGAACTTAATAAGAAACGTTTTACCTCACTGTTGACAGGAAAAATTACATGGTACAGGGTATGAAGTCAAGTAGTCCATTGAAGACACAGCCCCTTTTATTGTTGGCATGGTCATAGAAAAGTCGAGACAGAGGTGCAACTTCTTCATTGTTGAGGACTATACTGATTTGTTGTTCCTGCTAACTGACCGCATACCCGATAGTAGTGAGCAGGCAGAACCCGTCACCAATAACTTCCTCTTGCAACCTGAAACAGGCAACCAAGCCACATTCATTAACTTCCTCAATAAGATCTCTGAAGTTCATAGTGTGTCTGTTCACAGGTAGCAGCCAAATATTTTTGAATGAAATTCATTCTGCAGCTGTTCCAAAGAGCTTTATCGAAAAATGAAAACTCCCAATCGGAACTGCGTCGCTGGGTCGACCAGCGAGAGCCACTGAAGACATCTGTTCTTCATGTGACTACGTCGTGGTTTCCAGAGACACAGTTATACCAGACTTTCTGTAACCGCGTGAATGCTAGCTTCCACTCGTAAAAGCTCATAACCCAATAGTCATCTAGGTTTGGCAACTTCGAGAAAAATGAATTCAAGTAGTAGGTCCCCATTCTTTCAATGTAGAATTAACAATAGCCAGCCCTACATTCATCAGACGCCACACAGGCGACAACTGATAACATTATTTGCTCCAAAAACTTGTTGCACCAGCATCTTTAGGGATAGTACCGTACCAGCCAAGGGGTACGCCGATCAACTGCCAGCGTCTTTCTGCAACTGATCGCTGTTAACAGTTGGAACCTGGTTGGTAGGCATTGAGAGAGCGGACAGGATAAGGTTACGGTTGTGGATGGGGCGGTAAACAGTTACTGTGAGTTGCACAATCAAACACACAAGCTTATTTTTCTAAGAACCACTTATTTACACATTGCTTTAAAAGATAACAATTAGACAATATGACCGAGGGCCTAGATAAAGAAAATTTCTGGGCTGAAGGCCTAAAACCACGCCAAAAACAAGAACGGCTGAAGGCCTGGCTTAGAAATCGAAAACTATTAAAAAAATAAGCTATTTTTTTTTAAAAGAAAACATGCAATTGAAAGCAGTTAGCGGGTGAAGGCCCACACTACACGCCTGAAGGACAACTATAATAAAAAGACATAACCAAGAAATTTCGTTTTAAACTTACAACAGAACAGCCGAAAGCCTAATTAAAGAAATATTAACTTATTGCACGGCTGAAGGCCACAAACAAATTTGAAACAACGGCTGAAGGCCTGAACAACAAGTCAGACAAATAATTAAAATAAACCCCTTCCTTCTTATAAAAAATTTTCCTTTAAAGAATGCACACGGCTGAATGCCTTATTAACAGGGATTCACGTAAATCCTCGGCTCAAGGCCACACATAAAAATCGAACAACTACCGGCTTAGGTCCTGGATTACAAACAATTTCAGATAGAAGAAATTTTGAGGGAAATAAAAAAATAAAATCAATCTTCAAAATTTTAGTTTAACACTGCTGAAGACCTTTATGTAAAATTTAAAACAACTGAATTAATACACGGCTGAAGGCCTCGCACAGTACTTCAAACTAAAATGCAAATCACAATCTAAAACAAATAGATCAAGTGGTGCTCAGAATTGTTCCAAGGGTCGGCCTGAGAAGGTAGCTCAAACGTAAGGTGAGGTGAGACAGGCAGCCAAGAGCTGAAAAATAATCGGATGGCAACCCAAACCAGGGATGGCCCAAGGACCGATCAACAATTTAACCAATTCACTTCCGTCCAACCAACGGTACAATGATGTAAAATATCGGCTGAGAACGAGGATATGAACAGCACGACTTCTTCAGAAATGATCTAAAAACAGCCAAGGGAACAATAACCACTCTAAGCCAAAATGAGCCAAACAACTTAGAAGGCTGTCGAACTACACGCCTTGCCAGACATCATCAAGGCGACGAGGAAAGGCACACTTCCGGAAAACTACGCTAATTATCAGGGCAGGTAACTAGGGCGTTAACGGCCACAGGGCTGAAAATACCGCTGGAGGACTTCAGTGGCAAGTAACAGTCAATTTCATAATTAATCACAATGTAGGCTGCAAGATTTCGCCGACTTCATCATAGGTTGCTGCTAGCCCGAGCGGCCCAGGGAGCAACAACTCGCCAATGAATGAAGAGATGTCACAATAGTTGAGGTTTCATAACAGGTTAACTGATCACTCAACTTCAGCGTCCAGGTTTGGTGGGCAACGAACTTCGTCGCTCTCGCAGCTAGTGCCTCACGATCCGACAGCGCGTGCACTCCGCCAGCGGTCCTGGACTGGCCTATCAGCACGGAGACTTCCTCGCTGCCCCTCCCTACTGGCTGACCACCACAGACCACCACCACCCGGAAATACTAGCGGTCACACCAAAGACAGTACGACAGTACTAATATCGATAAGCGCTGCTGCTGCCACTCAAGGAGGCAAGCCAGCAACTTAGTTATGCCAGTAAGTAAGGAAGAAACAAGACGCTACTCGATGTGACAAAATGCCAAAGAACAAATGGTATGAACGCGTGCCGCACACGGCTCAACAGTATTGCTTCAGCACCCTGCAACACGGCAGTCTACTTCAGCAGTGGACTGGACTGCTACATGCTGTAGCACAATGTGTCGTTTATACAACCGACGAATTGACGGGAGCCTCGCTCCTGTCATAACACACGTGGCCGGACCCAGTCGAAAGACATTAAGCTCGTAGCTGCATTCTTTCGACACCGTACATTCCTAACTACAGTCTCATCGAGCAGCGTCTCCATCTTGTCTAAACAGCTGGTCTATGAGCCCTGAGGTAGCCGTGATGGTTCAGGGCTTTGAACTGGGTCTACCGAGACGAGACCGCGCTGTGGGTGCCAGTATCTGACACTCCAGCCTGTCTCAGACGGTGCTAGGTTCAACTCAAAGTGACTGCACATTCGTGCCCGCTACATCAGCTCATGTGCTCCATTTGCTATTACAACTGGAATTGCTCTCTGCTCTGCGAAGCTGACAACCGACTTGTATTAACAAGGACACAGCCTTCCAACTGCTGCCACTGCCTCTGAAAACGTCACACACTACCCGCTAGCTATGATTGACACCTGCATCCTAGTACTGTATGGAAGTATCGAATGATAAATAATGTTGTTAAGTAAGCATTCTTGACCCCACACTTGCCGCAATATTGGAAATTCCACCCTACAGCTTCCCATACATGCCACTCTGGAGCCAGAAACGGCCATCCTACAACAATGACGTCAGCCAGAGGTAACATAGGTGTCACACGTTGGAACCGTCTCTCACGGAGAGGGTGGTTCTGTGATGCTCTCGGATCTCCGTCTCGCCAGATTGTCCGTCTGTCCCCATCTCAGGGAAGGTACAGAAAAGGAAGGCTAGCCTATAAATCCCCTTATCAATACCCTCAGTAGAAGCGACATTCTCCCTCCAGGCTTAGCTGACAGTGGTACTTGGCGAATGTCATCGAGGGAATATGGCATATTTTGCCTCTCAAATATCCACCGCGCTTGGTAAACAGGTCACAGGGAATCACTCATCTAGTGCGCTTTCTGGCATCTGTACGCCGCTGCTATTCTGGCCTCACGGTCGTTTCTGAACGTCGCTGTCGCACATAAAATACTTGGACGTTAATTTCCGCTAAAGCGTTGTCAAAAAATACATTCACAGACGATGTTTCCATACACAACACATCTCACGATATATGGAGTAATTTTGTTGAATGAGGACAAACTCCTTGAGAGGATAAGAAAAAAAGGCCAGAAATGCATGGTGTGTATGCCACAATGTATTTTTTAATTCATCATACAGGAACAGAACTATGCAGTGCTTAAAAAGCTGAGATAGGACCACCATTAGACAACGTGTTCGAAATGGCCTGAGAGACCACAAAACATGGGCAAATATGATGCAACTGATACACACGTTCAAATGTGCCATGGTGCAACTGAACAGCATCAAAGGCAGTATGAAAGCGTTGTTGCAGTGCCTACACGGCTGGGAAGGGTTCTGCATACACGACTTCTTACATGTGCTCTCCGTAGTATGAATCTAAGGATCTGGGGTCCTGCAACTGGTCCATCATGTACTCTTCCTCGGCTGAAGTAGATGTTGTGCAGACGCCTCCACACGGAAATACAGAAGTGAGCTGGAGAACCATAATGTAGAAGCCATATTACCATTTGTACCATGAAGGAGATGTCTCCCAGAAAGGGAGAAAGGGGGGGGGGGAGGACCATCAGAAAAAGCAGATATGCCTCGTCAGTGAGGCACTGTGCAAACCCCACTCATGTGCTGTGGCTGCAAGGAAGCACCGTCGTCGTGGAGGTAAGTCCTTTGGTAGTAAGCTAAGTACTCATTGTCAGTGATATAGCTAGTGACAATTGTGGATAATGTGCCACGTGATCGTGTGGTTTGTACCTTAGCGGGGGGGCACCTATCTGGTGTTGATACGGGGGTTCATATGTGTAGTGATCAATTTCTGTTCATCCCAGGCCAAATGTATGTAACAGGAGCCCCTGACTTCATTGTTCCCCATTCCCGTAAACAAGCTTGAGTTGCACAAACGAAAAATTGTTGCAAATCATTTATCGTACATTTGCTGCCGGCAGAAATAGTTTTCCCGGTACCGCAATGCTACTGCCCTACCATTGTTATTTGCCGTTCTGAATGTAAAGAGCATGTTAAGCTGCTCACGATTGTTAAATCCAGCAATGGCCTCTTAGCGCTACGCCACAGACGTCTACACCAAAGTGATTCAGCAACAGCGGTGAAGCGAATGTCCCTCAGTACGGATGTGTCAGCACACCGTTGTCATGGACAATATTACTACTGTCTTAAGTGTGGGGCTAAAACAAAGGTACACACAGAACATTCTCACTTGGCTACTGTATTCTCATGTGTACTCCCAATCATTGACCCTACTCTTCAAAGACCTCATATCCCCACGTTCAAGTGGATGTACCTTTCTTGGAACGAATGTCTTGCCATATTTCGATATAAACATTTTTGCGTCCTCTAATGTTGCCCAGCTTACGATAAGGTGGTGGGGGTTGTTAACATAATTGTTATAAATAATTTAGCATACAACTACTAATATTAGGAACAGAATCAAAAGCAGCACTTTCAGGGAGTTAATCCTACTTAAATTCATTTCAAAAGCGGTCATTCTCAAAATATAAAAACAAATAAAGATATATGGACATGGAGTCCCCGTTTTACTTTAAAAATGGCAACACCAGTTTCTCTGCACTGCACACACACCGAAGCGTCCTTCCGTGAGGTGGTGAACTCCAGTCCCACCAGCTGCTTCTCTGTACAGCACTAGTTCGTAAATATGTGTATGACTGAGACCTTGAGCTCTTTTGAAAAACATTTTATCTAAGATTAACTTTGACAGCCAGACGATGGTAACTTGACTCCCAAAACGCATATCTGTTAATTATGTTCCTAATATTAGTGGTTGTTTGCTAAAATACCTTCCAAAACAATGAAATTATCCGAAGGAACGGAAGTTGGTAGTAGCAGACGATTACATTTTCAGAAAAGTTTGATGATTTATTCAAGAGAAAGAGCTTCACAAACAGAGCAAGTCAGTAATACTTAGGTCCACTTCTGACTCTTATGCAAACAGTTACTTGGCTTGGCAATGATTGATAGAGTTGTCGGGTGTCCTCCTCAGCGATATTGCACCAAATTCTGTCGAACTGAAGCACTGTATAGTCAAAACCCCGAGAGAGTGTGAGGACCCCGTGCATAACGCTCCAGACGTTATGGTCTGGCAAGCACAAAGACAAGAAGCAGAATCTCTGGCGGGGATTATCTTTCTAGAATGTATGCCCAGGACTGGTTTCCATGAATGGCAATAAATCAGGGTGCAGAATATCATCAAGGTACCACTGTGCTGTTAGGCTGCCGTGGATAACGACCAAAGGGATCCTACTATGGAAAAAAGATTGCACCCCAGGCCACCAAACCTGGTTGCTGGGCCCTATGGCGAGCATCAGTCGGACTGGTAGCCCACCACTGTTCGGTGCGTCTTCAGATACATGTTCGCTGGTCAACTGGGCACAGCTGGAAGCTGATCTCAAGACAAATCTAAGGCAGTCGACGAGACACCAGGCCGAAGACGTTTCTGGAGATATCCTGGACGGCAGTGAGGTGCCAACCCGACTTTCTCCACCATACGACCCGACAACTATGAGTAATGATCTGGGCCACCATTTTATTTCACAGCAGGACACCTGTTGTGTCTGACAATTCGCAATTTTTCACAAACACAACTATTATTTATGTAATTTTACAAGGTTGATGACTGAACAACAAAAGAAGGGTAACAATAACTATGCCAGTAAGTCTCCTAATTGTGGAAAAGAAAAGGTCACTTCTAAATTTCCATAAAGGTTCGTAGTAACACACACACTAGCAAAAATCCAATTCAGAGACAAAGACGTAATCTTCAGCGGTCGAAGTCCACGAGGTCGGCATCCAGCGTGAACTGAACTTCGGGGCTGGTTCTAGCACCTAAATAGCTGTCTCCAGCCAACCAGGATTCGGCGTAGTGATACTTTCTGCAGGCCGTGGCTCGAACTCCCCCTGCAGGAAGTAGTGCTCCGCATGTCTGTTTTCTTCATCGGTGTTTACCATGGTGCTTTTCGTACGCCTTGGATATAGACAATCTCTGTGATGTAAGATGGCTTACCGGCCCTCAGGAGCTACCTCGGCTCCGGCATAAAAACCCCTTTGGCGGTCTTCCACGGCACTCTCACAGCACAGTAGCATGTCAAGGATATTCTACGCCCCCTTTTTTTGCTCTTCATGGCAAGGTACCGTGGGCCTACATTTCAGCAAGATAATGCCCGCTCATACATATCGAGAGTCTCTACTGCTTGTCTTCGTTCTTGTCAAACCCTACCTTGGCCACTAAGGCCGCCAGGTCTCTCCGCAACTCAGAGGGTTTGTAGCATTATGGGTAGGGATCTCCAACCAGCTCGTCAATTGGAGAGAATCTGGCACGATATCCCTCAGAAGGACATACAGCAACCCCGTCAATCAATGTCCAGCTGAATAACTGTTTGCATAAGGGCCAGAGGTGTACCATGCGTTATTGAACTGCTCACTTTGTGAAGCTCTCTCTATTGCATAAGTACCCATTTTTGCGGAAAATATAATTATTTGCTTGTCTGTACACCCACCCACCCACCCACCCACCCACCCACCCACCCACGCACACCCACTCACCCACCCACCCATCCACACACAAATATATATATATATATATATATATATATATATATATATATGTGGTGAGTCAGGAGGAAAGGTACGTCTTTTGATGGGTGATAGCATTAGTGATTCTAAGCAAAGAAGTTGATGTGGATATATGTCCTGTACCGAATGGTTTCAGATGGCTCCAAGCACTATGGGACTTAACATCTGAGGTCATCAGTCCCCTAGACTTAGAACTACGTAAACCTAACTAACCTAAGGACATCACACACATCCATGCCCGAGGCAGGATTTGAACCTGCTTCCGTAGCAGCCGCGTGGTTCCGGACTGAAGCGACTAGAGCCGCTCGATCACAGCGGCCGGCCCGAATGGTTTCCCAGGTAGAATACTTTTAACGTACATTTCAATTTATTTTCTGTATTATTCATTGTCATTGCTTGCAACATATCTCAGTATTATAGAGGAAGAGGGGACTAATGACCTCAGTAGTTGAGTCCCATAGTGCTCAGAGCCATTATAGAGGAAGCTGAGACGAACATTTTGGTGCGGACTCCAGTGGTCTATCAATTCGGAAACCTACCTCAAAAAGTACCTAAGCTACTGTGCACGAGCGTCGCGCGAGATTTTCGATATTCTCGCGATCTCTTCGCGCTAACTATTAGTCCTAGACAAGAAATAAGTAGGACCCTTTTCTGTAGAAAATTTAGTTTAGTTTAATTTGGCACTGAGACACTTTTCGCGGGCGTGTGTGGTTTTCGAGTTATTAAGGAAAAATGTATAAAAGTGATATTAAACGTGTTCTATCTCGGAAACCATTCGCAATAGGACATACGTCAATATGAAGTCTTTTGTTTGAATCACTAATACTAACACGTCTCAAAGCATGTACCTTTCCTCCTGACTTACCCTGTATATTGTATCGTTCTCTGGCAGCACGCATTCAAAGTGAAAGTTAAAATAACATTTCGATCTATAATGCTCACTGTAACAAATAATTTATACGTATTTCTGTTCATTGAATTACAAAAGGACACTTAATTTTGTGAGGAAAAATATAATTATAAACTTTGCTATTGTAAATGATTATTCAAAGAGTGTGAAATACTATCTGTGGCGGAGGATGTGAAAACCACCACAGAAGAAACGATATGTAATCAAAATGACTGAGATATAAATAGGCAATGTATTGTAATAGAATCGCTCGTCTTCCGCACGGACTGAGTGGGAGAGGAACACGTGACGTTGCATTAGGCTCTTACGTAGTCTTCATTTGTCGTAAGTCGATGATCTTCGCCATTTGTAGCTGGGGTTGTAAAAGGTGTGTAAAGATTTTAATTGTTTCTGTTGACATATATTTATCTAGTAAAATCTGTTTGTCACAATTACTGCAAAGTTCGCACCGGACATTGCCCATTTTATTTAAGAAATTTCAGCATTTTATTGGATATCGCTGGTGGTGCGGAGCTGCGCTGCGAGCGAGCTGTCTGCAGCAGCGGCAGATTTAAATATTCGATCGCTATAACGACCACATCCCAAAAAGGGTACAGACAGAGGTGAACGAAAATAATAAATTGTTTCTTCTCACAGCATTCCAGACGCAGATTAAAATGAGATAGTAGATTTTATCTTGTGCATTCACAGGTGGATACAAGCTGCAGCTTTTGTAAATTTTCACTCAAAAAGTGATAAATTCTGAACATTACGTAAAGTGTATTTAAAACTAGATCATTTTCATGAGAGCTTAGCAATATATAAAAGAAAATATGTTCATATGGTGAAGATAGTCTTATGCTTCAAAGCTAGTAGGGGTGTATCCAGTTAAACAAAAATCCACTTCAACGTGAAAATATTTGCTAAGTTCGATGGACAATAATATTTTCATTCTTGCACAAACAGCGATAGTACTTGAATAAAAGTAAAACTTGAATCATTATTTTGGAAATATTCAAAGAATTTCTTTTTTATTAATCTGCAACAAATTATTTCATACATAAAGTAATAATCACAGATGAAAAATTTATTGCAACCTTTAATTTCTCATGTCCATCCATATATATGTTAAGTTCAATCTCAACGGTTTCCCAATCAAATAATACGCAAAAAGCAAATAAAGTTTAAAAACAGACGGTCAACTCCCGAATAATTAAAACAGGCAGAATCGCATTAAAATATACATACAGGGTGTTACAAAAAGGTACGGCCAAACTTTCAGGAAACTTTCCTCACACACAAATAAAGAAAAGATGTTATGTGCACATGTGTCCGGAAACGCTTAATTTCCATGTTAGAGCTCATTTTAGTTTCGTGAGTATGTACTGTACTTCCTCGATTCACAGCCAGTTGGCCCAATTGAAGGAAGGTAATGTTGACTTCGGTGCTTGTGTTGACATGCGACTCATTGCTCTACAGTACTGGCATCAAGCACGTCAGTACGTAGCATCAACAGGTTAGTGTTCAGCACGAACGTGGTTTTACAGTCATCTGATGTATGGATTAGCACGGGGAAATAGCCGTGGCGCGGTACGTTTGTGTCGAGACAGATTTCCAGAACGAAGGTGTCCCGACAGGAAGACGTTCGAAGCAATTGATCGGCGTCTTAGGGAGCACGGAACATTCCAGCCTATGACTCGCGACTGGGGAAGACCTAGAACGACGAGGACACCTGCAATGGACGAGGCAATTCTTCGCGCAGTTGACGAAAACCCTAATGTCAGCATCAGAGAAGTTGCTGCAGTACAAGGTAACGTTGACCACGTCACTGTATGGAGAGTGCTACGGGAGAACCAGTTGTTTCCGTACCATGTACAGCGTGTGTAGGCACTGTCAGCAGCTGATTGGCCTCCACGGGTACACTTCTGCGAATGGTTCATCCAACAATGTGTCAATCCTAATTTCAGTGCAAATGTTCTCTTTACGGATGAGGCTTCATTCCAACGTGATCAAATTGTAAATTTTCACGATCAACATGTGTGGGCTGACGAGAATCCGCACGCAATTGTGCAATCACGTCATCAACACAGATTTTCTGTGAACGTTTGGGCAGGCATTGTTGGTGATGTCTTGATTGGACCCCATGTTCTTCCACCTACGCTCAATGGAGCACGTTATCATGATTTCATAAGGATACTCTACCTGTGCTGCTAGAACATGTGCCTTTACAAGTACGACACAACATGTGGTTCATGCACGATGCAGCTCCTGCACATTTCAGTCGAAGTGTTCGTACGCTTCTCAACAAGAGATTCGGTGACCGATGGATTGGTAGAGGCGGACCAATTCCATGGCCTCCACGCTCTCCTGACCTCAACCCTCTTGACTTTCATTTATGGGGGCATTTGAAAGCTCTTGTCTACGCAACCCCGGTACCAAATGTAGAGACTCTTCGTGCTCGTATTGTGGACGGCTGTGATGCAATACGCCATTCTCCAGGGCTGCACCAGCGCATCAGGGATTTCATGTGACGGAGGGTGGGTGCACGTATCCTCGCTAACGGAGGACATTTTGAACATTTCCTGTAACAAAGTGTTTGAAGTCACGCTGGTACGTTCTGTTGCTATGTGTTTCCATTGCATGATTAATGTGATTTGAAGAGAAGTAATAAAATGAGCTCTAACATGGAAAGTAAGCGTTTCCGGACACATGCCCACATAACATATTTTCTTTCTTTGTGTGTGAGGAATGTTTCCTGAAAGTTTGGCCGTACCTTTTTGTAACACCCTGTATATAGGGTGAATCAGGACGTCTTTTGATTGGTGATGGGTGACAGCATTGGTGAATCGAAATGAAATACTTGATGTGGATATATGCCCTAAATGATTTCCGAGATAGAATAGGATACTTTTAATGTACATTTCTATTTATTTTCTGTATTATTTATTGTCATTGTTTGCAACGTACCGCAGTAGTATAGAGGAAGTTGAGTCGAACATTTTGATACTGGACTCGTGTGGTCTATCAAGTCGGAAAACTATCTCAAAAAGTACCTAAGCTACTGCGCACGAACGTCGCAAGAGGTTTTTAATATTCTCGCGATCTCTTCGCACCAGCTAAAAAAATAAGTAGGACCTTCTTTTGTAGCAAATTTAATTTAGTTTAATTGTGTCCTGAGACAATTTTCGCTGGAGTGTGTGGTTTTCGAGTTATTAAGGAAAAACGTATAAAAGTGATGTTGTATCTCGGAAACCATTCGGAATAGGGCATATGTCAATATGAAGTTTTTTGTTCAGAATCACTAATGCTATCGCGTCTCAAAGCATGTTTCCTGCTGACTTAGCCCTATATATATATATATATATATATATATATATATATATATATATATATATAGGGTGAGTCACCTAACGTTACCGCTGGATATAATTCGTAAACCACATCAAATACTGACGAACCGATTCCACAGACCGAACGTGAGGAGAGGGGCTAGTGTAATTGTTTAATACAAACCATACAAAAATGCACGGAAGTATGTTTTTAACACAAACCTACGTTTTTTTTAAATGGAACCACGTTAGTTTTGTTAGCACATCTGAACATATAAACAAATACGTAATCAGTGCCGTTTATTGCATTGTAAAATGTTAATTACATCCGGAGATATTGTAACCTAAAGTTGACGCTTGAGACATTGTCCTCACTTCATTGCAGGGGCCCAAACAGCTGCAACATACATCGCGTTTCTACAGAATGATCTGCAACGTTGCTCGAAAATGTCCCACTGGAAACGCGTCGACGTATGTGGTATCAGCATGATGGTGCACCTGCACATTCCGCAATTAACACTAGACTGACCCTTGACAGGATGTTCGACGGGCGTTTCATAGGACGTGGAGGACGCATAAATTGGCCAGCCCGTTCTCCTGATCTTACACCTCTGGACTTCTTTCTGTGGGGTACGTTAAAGGAGAATGTGTACCGTGATGTGCCTACAACCCCACAGGATATGAGACAACGTATTGTGGCAGCCTGCGGCGACATTACACCCGATGTACTGCGGCGTGTACCACATTCATTACGCCAGAGATTGCAATTGTGTGCAGCAAATGATGGCCACCACATTGAACATCTATTGGCCTGACATGTCGGGACACACTCTATTCCACTCCGTAATTGAAAGCGGAAACCACGTTTGTGCGTGTACCTCACCCCTCATGGTAATGTACATGTGCGTCAGTGAAAAAGACCAATAAAAAGGTGTTAGCATGTGGACGTAATGTGCTGTTCCAGTCTCTTCTGTACCTAAGGACCATCACCGTTCCCTTTGGATCCCTACGTAATTCGGTGCTCTCCGATACACACGATCGAACAGCGGAGGAGTGGTACTCAAGCGTCAACTTTAGGTTACAATATCTCCGGATTTAATTAACATTTTACGATGCAACAAACGGCACTGATTACGTATTTGTTTATATGTTCAGATGTGCTAACAAAACTAACGGGGTTCCATTTTAAAAGAACGTAGGTTTGTGTTAAAAAACATACTTCCATGCATTTTTTATGGTTTGTATTAACCAATTACACTACCCCATCTCCTCACGTTTGGTCTGTGGAATCGATTCGTCAGTATTTGATGTGGTTTACGAAATATATCCAGCGGTAATGGTAGGTGACTCACCCTATATATATATATTATATATATATATAGACTGATTTCAGTCACATGCGGGTAACTCCTTCGTGGAGCGACGTTTCTTTCTTTGTCTTAGATTTTACTTATAACCACTTTCGCTCCTTACCTTCTCTGGGATCGTTTTTTGCAGTTGTGCCGCATTTAGGAAGATCAGTATATGGTAGCCTACATTTCCTGCACGAGTGGCAATAGCTTCACTGGCTGTGAGTAATGTAGGCGACGATATAGTCTTCCCTGTTCCATTTCGCGCAGAGGGTATGTAATCAACGCGGCCCTTTATTCGGCCGCAGTCTTACTCCGACAAACACTCGGGCGCACCGCGATTTGCATTCTCGCGCTCTACGGAGCGTGCGAGCAGGGCTGCCGCGGCGCGGCGGCGGCATTGTCCGGTGGAGGGTGAGAGTAGGGCTGGTATGGAGGGTGGGATATCGGCTGCGGGAGGGGGGGGGGGGGGCGAACGAGCGGCCAGCGATCGGACGGAAGGGGCGGACGACCGGTGCAATTCGGCGGCTGACATCGACCGCGCCCGCGACGGCTGCAAAATTGCTCGCCCTCGGACCTCTCCCGCCGCCGCTGCCGCCTGTCATTAGCAGATATTACGCGCGCCAGATTAGATGCCGGAGCGGCGATAAGGGAGGGCGTCGCGACGCCTGTTGTTTGTGCTCGCGGCGTCGCCCTGTGATGTGCGCCCGGCGGTGGGGCGTGTCCGCTTTTCGGCAGCGGCGGCGGCGGCCACTGTGCCCACGATAGGCGACGGCCGGCCTTGCCGAGATTAATGTCCCGATAAGGGCGGCGCTCAGTTCCCGTGCGTCACGCCAACGGCGCTCGCTTTGTTTCCGCCCTAGCGTGGCGTGGCGTGCGGACGTGCTGCCGTGTCGCAGCGCCGTGTCGCGTCGCGTCGTCTCCACCGGCAGAACGTCCGGCTCAACAGCGTGTGTATCGCTGAGTGACCATCCAGCTCACGTCACTGCTTCTTGCCGATTGAAAATATCCTTGTGCTGTGTCCATAAGAAACGTGACGCAGCCCACACGGAAGAACACTTACAAGGGAACCTCCCCATCGCACGCCCCTCAGATTTAGTTATAAGTTGGCACAGTGGATAGGCCTTGAAAAACTGAACACAGATCAATCGAGAAAACTGGAAGAAGTTGTGTGGAACTATGAAAAAAATAAGCAAAATATACCAAATGAGTAGTCCATGCGCAAGGTAGGCAACATCAAGAATAGTCTAAGGTCAGGAGCGCCGTGGTCCCGTGATTAGCGTGAGCAGCTGCGGGACAAGAGATCCTTGGTTCAAGTCTTGCCTCGAGTGAAAAGTTTAATTTTTTATTTTCAGACAATTATTACCTGTCCGTCGGTCCGTCCGATGCCAGCCAACTGCGCCGTAGTATGGGGACGCTACACCTAAAGAAACATCGAAACAGCAACAAGAAAACCTCAATCGGGCAAGGTAGAAGAATCTTTTTACCCATTCGCCAAGTGTACAAGTTAGGCGGGTCGACAACATATTCCTGTCATGTGACGCCCATGCCGTCACCAGTATCGTATAGAATATATCAGACGTGTTTTCCTGTGGAGGAATCGGTTGACCTGTGACCTTGCGATCAAATGTTTTCGGTTCCCATTGGAGAGGCACGTCCTTTCGTCTATTAATCGCACGGTTTTGCAGTGCGGTCGCAAACCACAGACACTAAACTTACTACAGTGAACAGAGATGTCAATGAACGAACGGACAGATCATAACTTTGCGAAAATAAAGAAACTAAAATTTCCAGTAGAGGGAAGACTTGAACTCGTACCACAGCTGCTCACGCTAACCACGGGTCCACGGCGCTCCTGAGCTCGCACCATCCTTGAAGTTGCATATCTTGCACATGGACTACTCAGTTTGTATATTTTGCTAATTTTTTTCATAGTTCTACACAACTTCTTCCTGTTTTCTCGATTGATCTGTGTTCAATTTTTCAAGGCCTATCCACTATACCAACTTATAACTAAATCTGACGGGGGTGCGATGGGGAGGTTCCCTTGTTAGCTGCCTAGTACACAGGCGCAAATTAGTAAAGTAACACTCCAAAAGAGGGCGCAGTTGACAGGGACTTCTACGTCTACATTTATACTCCGCAAGCCACCCAACGGTGTGTGGCGGAGGGCACTTTACGTGCCACTGTCATTACCTCCCTTTCCTGTTCCAGTCTCGTATGGTTCGCTGGAAGAAAGACTGCCAGAAATCCTCCGTGCGTGCTCGAATCTCTCTAATTTTACATTCGTCATCTCCTCGGGAGGTATAAGTAGGGGGAAGCAATATATTCGATACCTCATCCAGAAACGCATCCTCTCGAAACCTGGACAGCAAGCTACACCGCGATGCAGAGCGCCTCTCTTGCAGAGTCTGCCACTTGAGTTTGTTAAACATCTCCGTAACGCTATCACGGTTACCAAATAACCCTGTGACGAAACGCGCCCCTCTTCTTTGGATCTTATGAATCTCCTCTGTCAACTCGACCTGGTACTGATGCCACACTGATGAGCAATACTCAAGTATAAGTCGAACGAGTGTTTTGTAAGGAACCTCTTTTGTTCCCAGAATGAGATTTTCACTCTGCAGCGGAGTGTGCGCTGATATGAAACTTCCTGGAAGATTAAAACTGTGTGCCCGACCGAGACTCGAACTCGAGCTACCGAAGCACGACTCACGCCCGGTACTCACAGCTTTACTTCTGCCAGTATCTCGTCTCCTACCTTCCAAACTTTACAGAAGCTCTCCTGCGAAACTTCCCCGCTATATCCTTTCTTTCAGGAGTGCTAGTTCTGCAAGTTTTGCAGGAGAACTACTGTAAAGTTTAGAAGGTAGGAGACGAGATACTGGCAGAAGTAAAGCTGTGAGTACCGGGCGTGAGTCGTGTTTCGGTAGCTCTGACGGTAGAGCACTTGCCTGCGAAAGGCAAAGGTCCCGAGTTCGAGTCTCGGTCGGGCACACAGTTTTAATCTGCCAGAAAGTTTAATATCAGCGCACACTCCGCTGCAGAGTGAAAATCTGATTCTTGAAACATCCCCCAGGCTGCGGCTAAGCCATGTCTCCGCTATATCCTTTCTTTCAGGAGTGCTAGTTCTGCAAGTTTCGCAGGAGAGCTTCTGTGAAATTTGGAAGGTAGGAGACGAGATACTGGCAGAAGTAAAGCTGTGAGTACCGGGCGTGAGTCGTGCTTCGGCAGCTCAGAAGGTAGAGCACTTGCCTGCGAAAGGCAAAGGTCCCGAGTTCGAGTCTCGGTCGGGCACACAGTTTTAATCTGCCAGGAAGTTTCATTTCCTTTGTTGATGGACTACATTTTCTAAGGACTCTCCCAATGAATCTCAACCTGGCACCCGCCTTACCAACAATTAATTTTATATGATCATTCCACTTCAAATAGTTCCGCACGAATACTACCAGATATTTTACAGAGGTATCTGCTACCAGTGTTTGTTCTGCTATCATATAATCATACAATAAAGGATCCTTCTTTCTATGTATTCGCAATACATTACATTTGTCTATGTTAAGGGTCAGTTGCCACTCCCTGCACCAAGTGGCTATCCGCTGCAGATCTTCCTGCATTTCACTGCAGTTTTCTAATGCTGCAACTTCTCTGTATACTACAGCATCATCCGCGAAATGCCTAATGGAACTTCCGACACTACCTACTAGGTCATTTATATATATATTGTGAAAAGCAATGGCCCCGTAACACTCCCCTGTGGCACGCCAGAGGTTACTTTAAAGCCTGTAGACGTCTCTCCATTGATAACAACATGCTGTGTTCTGTTTGCTAAAAACTCTTCAATCCAGCCACACAGCTGGTCTGATATTCCGTAGGCTCTTACTTTGTTTATCAGGCGACAGTGCGGAACTGTATCGAACGCCTTCCGGAAGTCAAGAAAAATGGCGTCTACCTGGGAGCCTTATCTAATGTTTTCTGTGCCTCATGAACAAATAAAGCACGTTGGGTCTCACACGATCGCTTTTTCCGGAATCCATGTTGATTCCTACAGAGTAGATTCTGGGTTTCCAGAAATGACGTGATACGCGAGCAAAAAACATGTTCTAAAATTCTACAACAGATCTATGTCAGAGATATAGGCCTATAGTTTAGCGCAACTGCTCGACGACCCTTCTTGAAGACTGGGACTACCTGTGCTCTTTTTCAATCATTTGAAACCTTCCGTTACTCCAGAGACTTGCGGTACACGGCTGTTAGAAGAGGGCAAGTTCTTTCGCGTACGCTGTGTAGAATCGAATCGGTATCCCGTCAGGTCCCATGGACTTTCCTCTGTTGAGTGATTTCAGTTGCTTTTCTATTCCTTGCACACTTATTTCGATATCAGCCATTTTTTCGTTTGTGCGAGGATTTAGAGAAGGAACTGCAGTGCGATCTTCCTCTGTGAAACAGCTTTGGGAAAAAGGTGTTTAGTATTTCAGCTTTACGCCTGTCATCCTCTGTTTCACTGTGTTCAGGAATTCCCGTTACAAATTTCTACGAATTGTAGAGGGGAGTCAATAGATGATATTTGGAATTGGAACCCATGTCCGGTAAAGTAGCGTTTCTGTGCTAAAACCGTTGGAAAACACATTAGTAACGCAACCATTTTTACAAAAAATTGGTTAAACGTGACTCACTACATCACTTGTTTTACATTTTCACTCATTGATAGCCAAAGATATTGCTCGTGTTCTCGTTGACGACTTCTTTTCAACCTGATGCAGTACGGCCTCTTCCAGTTAGAGTGAGCGGTGGCTCCTTGGAGCATCGCAGTCACGTCAGCTGACGGTGAAGGTACCCTTTCTCGAAGCCGTTGCGGAACTGTGGTGAAAAAGGTATGCAGTGATCTACATAAAGGCGATGAGCGTCTCTCCCGTTACGGTGATCTTCACCTTTCAGAATGATCGTGTCGGTTTTTTCCGCTAACGTGTAGGCCCTACTCCACCATGTTGCTCTACGACTCACAGACATGAATAAGACTCGAACCAGATCAGGGAGGTAGGGTAGACATCAAATAACATCAGCCGATCCGACGTAACCACCCTCCACCATAACTACCTACCCTCTCTAACAAACATGTTTCAGACGGCTGTATCACGGAAACGGTACCTTCCCGGACATCCTGTTCAAATTATTATGTACTCACTCCCCTCTATAAACTACAGAAGTTTTTAACAGGAATTTCCCAGCGCCCTGTATGTTATGCTTCCTCCTGACGATAACGAAACAGTTCCCAAGGGGACAGCCATCCGCCAATAGTGCATGTAAACAGAAAAATGGCTTCACTCAGCATGCAGCCACTAACTGCAGACATTGGGTCGGGTATAACTTACAGTCACCACCGAGGAAACCCCAACTGGACTGGGTTAGTGAGCTTTCGCTGCATGTAGAACTGTACCTGAGGTTAAGGACAGATCAGTACAAGAAAACATCTACAGCAAGCAAAGCTTCACCTACCCACAAGTGTCCCATAAATCTTTCGACGAACTTGCGGGGTTGTAGAGGGTGTCATAAGGAATATATTGAGGATAGAAACCTGTGTCCGGAAACCCCATCCAATGACGCTACAGAGCGTCGAAGCTATAGGTGCCAGCTCCTGCCATTAGGCCACTCCTTCGGCAGCTATCGTGACTTTGTTCGTGGACCGTATCCCAGTGTTATTTGTTATTCAGTGATCGCGAGCGATTGCTTCGATCGCCAGTGGAGCAGATGGACGTAGCTGCTGGATACATAGGCACTGTTTCCAATGAATCTGGACACTGTTGCCTTGGTTTCGGACATGGTTTTCAATGTGCAGTCTATTTTTCTGCTGTATAATCAACAATTTTGGAGGGATCGTGGAGAAAAATAAACTGCAGTGCTAATTCATGTCCAAAACTGTCATCCACTGGATTAAGGTATCATTGCATTCGTTAGAAATCGGGCATTCTATGCAGTGGTTGCCTCAATCTTCTCCACTGGTGATCATGGTAATGCGTCGCAAAAACTGAGTATCAAAAACATTGCGAGACGTTCCGCCTATGGTCCGCTAGCGTGCGAAGTCACATTTGCTGCCGAAGGGGTGGTCCAGTGGCACGCGCCTTCCCCTAAAACTTCCACGTTCTATAGCACCTTTGGCTGACTTATCTGGAGCCTCGATTTCTTCCTCAAGACAACCTCTACAACCCCTCGAAGTTCGTCGCAACATTTCTGGAACACACTGTGTATGCTGCACACCATCTCCATAATTCACTTATGTAATAATGGTGCGGTGTTCTGTCCCTGTCACATTTACATGTTTGACGTCATTTGAATTTGGTGAATACAACACTCACCAGGTTTTGTTCGACTGCTGCACTGGCCAGCACATTCTACAGATCTCTCACCAATTGAAAACGTCTGGTCAATGGTGGCCGAGCAACTGGCTCGTCACAATACGCCAGTCACTACTCTTGATGAACTGTGGTATCGTGTTGAAGCAGCATGGGCACGCCATGTACACGCCATCCAAGCTCTGTTTGACTCAATGCCCAGGCGTATCAGGGCCGTTATTGCGGCCAGAGGTGGTTGTTCTGGGTACTGATTTCTCAGGATCTATGCACCCAAATTGCATGAAAATGTAATGACATGTCAGTTCTAGTATAATATATTTGTACAATAAATGCCGGCCGCGGTGGTCTAGCGGTTCTGTCGCTGTAGTCCGGAACCGTGGGACTGCTACGGTCGCAGGTTCGAATCCTGCCTCGGGCATGGGTGTGTGTGATGTCCTTAGGTTAGTTAGGTTTAAGTAGTTCTAAGTTCTAGGGGACTTATGACCTAAGATGTTGAGTCCCATAGTGCTCAGAGCCATTTGAACCATTTTGTACAATGAATACCCGTTTATCATCTGCATTTCTTCTTGGTGTAGTAATTATAATAGCCATTAGTGAAGTTAGGTTAAGCACCGCCACTTTACACGCTACAGTTCGGAAACCTCCACCGGAAGAATGCTGAATGTGCAGCCATGAAAAATAATCATGTAATATGTTAATATAATAACGTTTGTTTTGTATAGAAATCTTTAAGTGTTTTCACATAAAAAATTCCGAGGCATTATGTGTAAGAATTGTTCGCGCAGCTGCTACAATTAAAGTAACTCCCGGTGTGTGCGAGCGTGTCCGGCAGTTAAAGATCCGTTGCTGTGAGGCATGTGCGGCGCCTGTTGGCGCAAACTTGAAACTACTGTCGTAATGTTAGAGCTGTATTTATGTCATACACCATGTGGAATTATTATGCCCACCAAAATTTTCAAATGAATTACTCTCTTATGTCCTTTTCGATCTCGACCTCTGTTACCTCTTACCCGTGACGTTTGCGACAATGGGTTGCTATCCAATTTTCAATCTGTATTTTCTATCCCCCTCTTTCTGAAGTATGTCGCAACATTTCTGCGATTTTCTGTATGTATATGTTATCCTGGCTATTTATAAGTGGTTTCAAACAGAGTCGGAAACTCAAAAGGAGATTAATAAATGAAGAATAGATACATTAGTCTCAACAGAATCACGTCAAAGAAAGAAAGTGCTATTGATTTCGAATATTGGCCACAAACAAGAGAAAGAGAGTCAAAAAGACGATTGATATTTGTAAATAGTTAACCATAAACACGAATGAAAAGTGAAGAAATCGAGGGCAGGTTTTACAGACTGGTTACCGGATTGCTCTTAGTAGTCGCCTGGCCTCTACAAGATTTTTAATTTATATATGAAGAATACAGAAGATCAAAGAAAAGCTCGTCTAGTCGCTGTGGGGTTGTAATTGCTAGAAAGCACGGGTAACTGCTCTGAGAGAAAGAGAGGATCATGAGGTTGAAAGAGATTCGAACTGAAAGGTTACCGTTTGCAGCACATCTTACCGAAGTAACATCTGCGTGTGATGTGAAGTCAACTCGCAGAGCCGGCCGGTGTGGCCTAGCGGTTGTAGGCGCTTCAATCTGGAACCACGCGACCGCTACGGTCGCACGTTCGAATCCTGCCTCGGGCATGGATGTGTGTGATGCCCTTAGGTTAGTTAGGTTTAAGTAGTTCTAAGTTCTAAGGGACTGATGACCTCCGTTGTTAAGTCCCATAGTGCTCAGAGCCATTTGAACCAACTCGCAGAGCAGAATGCGTGCTACCGTGCACACTTACGGTGATCGCGAAAGCCTTTCCGTCCTCTCGCGACGCGACGGGATTCGTATACAACCTCAAGGGATGGAGGCTAGAATGTTCTGCAAGGTAATATTACGGAAAACTTCCGCACCAGTTTTCACGAACGATCCAAAGTCAAACTCCGAGATCAGAGTTGGAGATAGTATCTCTTTCAGTTTTACTGTCTATGTGGAGGTGACACCACCAGTAAAAAGAGGTAACCACCGCCTTTCTTAAAAGAAGATTGCGCTAATATCTCCCACTACTTTGTATGCAGTAGGTCGGGGTGACTTCCAGGCTTTTATGTTAGCCATTATGAAATGGAAGCACTTGAGATCACCGAGGAGAAGGTTTTCTTCTGTCTCAGAATGGCCAAGATAAGGATTTCAACTAAACGGGTCTCTTCAAGCTCCGTGCCACATTGGGACATTTTTTAATTATATACCTGTCGGACGTAAAAACTATTATCATCCGATGCTCCTGTACTTCTGTAACGCATCGGTGAGTCCAAAACCGCTTCAAAATTTACTTCAGAAGAGAGTTTGGCATATTACATTTTGCAATTCACTTAATAATATACCCTTCTGCCACAATCTGTTATTCCATGTTATATCAGTTGAATAACTGGGTACTCTTTCTTAGCAAGGACTGGACGAAACGTTCTCTAAGGCCTCTTTACATGTGTGCCAAGCATCGAGAAAAAGAATCAGGTTTAAAAAGTTGCACTCGGCTTTATATAACTAGTTTACACAGGCTATTTGTCTGACCACTCTTTTAAAGAGCTCCTTGTTTGTATCCACCTCAGTCTTCTTTATTTTGAGCATTCATCTATAACACCACATCTTGAAAGAATCTAATTTCTTTTTACCCTCAGTCCGCAGTCTTCACAGCCATAACATACGGCACTCTGAACATAGGCTCTGAGAAACCTTTCTATGGTGCTTTTTGTAGTTCTTCTTCTTCTTGTCGAAGGCAGGTTTTTCTCGATAAATTGTGCTTCTGACTTTTGCTTTTCTCCGCTCACCTCCTGTACACATTATTCCTAAATAAGTTGAAAGTGGTTTGTTAAAGTTTCAAGTTTCAAATCACTTTCTTCCATTACTTCTGAGTAGCGAAGGCGTTGCAAAGATGCTCTGTGCCAGTTGACGATTATTTACGGTGCTAGTCTTTGACTAGTCTCTTCGTCTGGGCTGAAAGCAATCTGATTCCGAACCGCATACCTTGATTCCAAATAGCTGGCACCGCATTTAACCGACAGCGGACGTATAGATTCCCATTAGTTGCCATCTCATTTTTACATAGTGTAAGTGTTGATTCCCATAAGCCATCAACAGTGCCATAGCATTTCTCTTCCTATTTTACACAGGCTTAGGGGTGTCTACATGTAGTAGGTATGATTAACGATGTTTCGATTTTTGTTATTCTTATAATGTAAATACAGTAGACGTAAAGCTGCAATTGTAAAGCGAAGGAGATAAAACTATGTAGGTGGGATAAATTTAAAGCAGATGGTTTGAAGATTTTCATACCAGCTAACGTTTGAATTAGACATATTTGCCATTTGTCCTTTTATGTAGTTTTGCTGATCCCGCCTTTTTTGGGAGTAGTTTTGATCTCGCTTCTGATTTTAAAGTAAGTTTCAGTTTGAATACCCTTTAACGTCCGTAACCTGATGGAATATGTTGTGATGGGAAGGGTAACATCGAGCGTTCAGTTTTTAGTAGAATGCCTGACAACAGTTAGTAGTTCGTTCAGAACTACTACTGGAATCGGCCTAAATAGTGCGTGGAAAGTAGCTGTCTGCAAGTAAATAATCAAAGAATTCATCCATGTGCTCATTGTTAGGTTTGCTTCGACGAAGCAATCTTCAGTTTTGTCAAGGGGCAGGAAAAACAGGCCAATCAAAGTTTTCAGAGGTCCTCCGATTTCAGATTCTTTTGATTTAAAATTATTTGATAACCCCAATGAATGAAGCTTCTCCACTATGTCTGCACAAAATGAAACCTACAGTCCTTTATACTTGTTTGAAGCCAAACATACGAGACTACCTAGTGAATTTCCGCCTCAAAGTCAACGTACATAATTCGCAGACTGTTGTTATTTGCAATTAAGGACAGAAGAAATAGAATACCAATGTGAAATAGTTGTTTTTCTTTTAGCCCATGAATTAGAATTATGCTTTGGGACAACTTAGGGTAGCTCTTGAAGATCCCATCTATAAATAATGTTCTCGAGTCTTTCAGAAAAAATGGCTCTGAGCACTATCGGAATTAACAACTGAAGTCATCAGTCCCCTAGAACTTAGAACTACTTAAACCTAACTAACCTAAGGACATCACATACATCCATGCCCGAGGCAGGATTCGAACCTGCGACCGTAGCGGTCGCGCGGTTCCAGACTGTAGCGCCTAGAACCGCTCGGCCACCCTGGCCGGCTAGTCTTTCAGAAAATTCAAATTACTTCCGCATGAGAAACCCGTTATATTCTTTTTAGAATCGTTCACAAATAAAAAGTGTTCTTCCCTGTTTGTGTGGAGAGACACTTTTCCCAGTGCTTTATGAAATTCTGGTAAGTTATTGGGCAATTTCGAAAGTGGCATTGATATTTTTCTTATTCAAAACAAATTCTGACTTGTTAGAATATCAGTACCATCATTACCTAACTGCAGGGGTATAAGCTTGAAGGGGTGCTCACAAAGATTTTCTTCAGGCATTCTCTTCACAGTATTAATGACTGTCTCCCGGTGTAATGTAACAGAATCATCCTTTTCATGATTATGGCCTAACTGTGAACAGACAACACACTTTCTAGAATTTAATTTCACGAAACACTTAAATGTTCTTTCGGACACTTGTATCTGTCAACGCCATCGACGAGACGCTTATAATCAACAGTTCCTTGCGCTTTTCACTTGTCATGCTATCATCCTCCACCGTTCACACACAGTGGAGTAACTACTTACAAGCGGTGGAATGGAACAGCCGAAATCAACATGGATGTTATTGTTCGGAGAAATTATCGAAACTGGGAATCAAAGCGCTCACTATCCAACCGTAGGGAGGACGCAAAACGGCAGCAGCTTGTGTCTACTAGGATACCCTTTGGTATGAACGAAAGAGTTTCAGGCCTGCTTGGGGCCAGGTAGCATGTTTATGAGTTCTGCTGAACAACAAAGCGGTTCTGCGTTCTGTTTCCGTCCAGCTTTCGGTGTGGTGCTCTGGTTCTGATGGTGTTCTTGTCTGTTGCTTCATCGTTTTCTCCACAGACGAGTGTTTCGGTAGCTTGGCACGAGGCTGCTTTCTGATGGTCGTTTTCATGCAACGAGCTACAAGAATTGTGGTGATTGGGTTATTAAACGTACCTTTACTGGTGTTCAAACTTAACATCCGTTACCAAAGAGGTAGATAGCTGTCGATGTACATGGTAGAGTATACCAATTGCACTCGTACATCCCTATAGTACGCCTACTGGCTACATCACAGTCTCATTAATTTCAATGTGTTCGGGATATTCTGATGGCTCTACAATCTTTTTTTTGTTCAGTTTTCTCGTGTATGGTGGTCTTGTGCGCCACGTGCTCACTACAGGGCAAGTGTAAAGTTTCAAGTGTTAATGCTTTTGAATGGAGTCTTAATAATCATAAATTTAATTTTAAGGTTTATTTTAACTCCCGTGTCAGTGATGAAATTTACGTCCAAAATGCGACTGCATACATGGCTTTATATTCAGTTTCTAATCTACACTTAAATAAGACACGAACTTTACTCTGAGTTCTGCCTCCTGCGCGTGCGTTGGTCAAATCAAAGCAAACCTGAAATCAACAGAAGCTTTTGCAAAAACTGCAATTAGCAGGAAACTTCTGTTCTTGGCATATTTTACAGCTCAGTCGGTTCTGTGAAGGCTCCGAGACTGCTTGATACTTATCAGATTATGTTCGACGTAATTTTTGTACATAATTGTGTTACAAGTCTTGTGTGGGTAAGTGTACGGCTATCGGGATACCACGCATCCTTACCACACTTTCGGTCTGCCTACAAGGCAGATAAATTACATGTTCACCACATCATACCGTGAAATTTCTAGACGTAACTGTGATTTTAAAGTTTACTTAAGCGCTCATTTATTCCCCATATATTTCAGTTATGCAATGTAAGAGCGCCGTACTTTTGAATTACTTACGAAATATGATCAGATCGCGTTATGAGTTGTTTCCTGGGTCAACATTTTGTAAAGTAAGGGGCGTACATGAAGGTTATGTTTCTGAAGGCATACGTCCATGTACTCAGATCATACAAAAAGTAGGACGCTTAGAAAGTAAATGAGTAGCTCATTTCGTGACTCTCGATTTCTATTTTTAATGCATTCCAGCACTTTCGTTTCTCGCTTATACATCTTCAAGGTACATTCTTCCCCTATGACCATATTCATTTTAATTAAAATAGCTTCAAGATCTTCTGCACTTTCAACTCGGACATCTATATCATCCAATCAGCCCGTGTTCACGCACATTTTATTCATTTGTTTAACCGTTTTCGACCTTTAGTCACTTTAATTAGCCTATATTACTACCTCTTAGCCGATGACCGAGCGGACGTAGCAGGAGTTACCAGCTCCTCAAGGCTAGTGCTAGGGTCCTCTTCCAGAAACCTAGAGGAGATGTCAACTCCAGCTACGTCCACTCAGTCATCGGCTAAGAGGTAATATAGGCTAATGAAAATGACTAAAATATCGAAAAGGGTTGAACCAATAAACAGACATGGTGTGAACATTCGCCGATAAACATAGTAAATATGAAAATTCGTTCTGTGTTATATACTGTATATTGTTGAAAACTTTCTGCTATCATACAAGAGACGTTTACACCCAACGAGTCAACTGATTGCAACACTTTTCACACGATGGTATTACATGTTACATACTTGGAAGTAATAAATGATGCTCTATTACGATGTGCTGCTTCTGAAAGGCTGTCGGTGACATTGATGTTCAAAGCTTTTTTTTTATCTTTCACTGATACCATTAATTGCTACAGCTGATCATATTTCTTTGTAAAGGAACAGTAATAACAGTTATAATCATAGTGATACAGTCATCGCTATGTATAATAAGGAATGGTGACATAATTGTTTCTACCTTGCGATGTATTTTTCTGAGGCCAGTATCAAAATTTCCTGAAACAAATGCAAAGTGCTTCTGCGTCTCGTGAGCATTGGATTCCTTTTCACTCGCATTTCTTCGAACCTACGTTGAAATACGCATGGTTAACCTAAAACGGCCATTCTTTTTAAATGTTAATTACAGAAATTTTTCTGCTGACACTATTAATAATGAAACTTATCCGTCAGAAACTGGCACTCATAAAATGTGCTTAGAGCAAATTAGTGCAATTATTTCACGATAATATGATAGACTTCAGGCAAAATGCTGTCCAGCTGCCAGTGACGAAAAAGAACTGTAAGTGTAATCACTTATATTGCTATTGTTATTATTGTTATTGGTAAAGATTGTTGTTGCTAGTTTCCGAAGAAGTGTGATTTGTTGTAGCGATACAAGAGATAAGTATTTTGTGGAAAATAAGGATCGTTGGACGAGTAGTCATGCAGTTTTCTGTTTAGTTGCTTGCTCTATCACTACAGCTCGACAGCTGCCATGTTTGTATGATGTTTTATATGATCGTAAGGCTTTGAATATTCTTCACAACTCTCGGGAGGCGCATCGTGTCTAGAGTGGGATTTGTTACTTCTGAGTACAGATCTGTACCACTGCCGTGCGAGAGGCAAGTAAAAGTGGTGAGCCGTTAGGTGCATTTTTTCTGTTGTCCGAGGCGTGACATTTAATAGAAGAAGTCACTCTTAAAGAGAAGGGGAATATCTAGTATTGCCATACTAGTACTTGAAAGCAGTTCGATCACATTGGAAGTGGAACATTTTTATACTGAATCGTTTTCGTTCGTAGTAATAGAAAAGTGAAAGACGCGTATAGAACTCCTGCACACTATTAGCCAGGAAATGGGAAAAAGTTGGGGCTTCAAGTTCCATCGACCACAAGGTTATTAATAAAGAAAGGCTTGTGCAGATCGGGAATGAGAAAGAACATCAGCCACGTTCTTTCCGAAACTGATCTCTGGATGGCCGCACAGAGAATACGTTCCTTACGAAAGCTGATATACAGCATCTGATCAAACGAACTAGTCGACATTAATATTGGGTGTGTCCATCCTTCGCCTTAATGATGGCTTTTCTGGGGACATTTTCAGTGAAGTGTTTCAATGCTTGTGGAGACATGATAGCGCACTCTTTCCCACGAGCAAAAACCAGGGAAGACAGTGGTGTAGGACGCTAAGGGCTGGAACTAACTATTCCAACGGTGTTACATTGGATTCACGTCTCGACACCACTTTAGGAACGATACTGTCCACAAATCATACTCTTTGTAATGATGTATAACAGAAGGTTATATTATGTTTCTTTCGTTAAATACACATTTTTAAAGTTGTGGTATTCTTTTTGAATCACCCTGTATATTTCTACGTCACTGTTGTTCAGTAATATCGCAATTTGTTACTTTTAGAGTCGTTAAACCAATTAACATAATATCGCCTGCTGTAGGCGCAAACTAACTTGTCACTGCCACAAGGAATGCTCGGAGCGGTAGAGTACGTATAATCCCGTAAGCTCGCTCGCATCCCCTGCGTGGAGTTAGGCCACCCGGTATTGTATGGAAGGTTGTAATGGATTTGGTAATGTCCAAGGTGATTTGAAAAAAAAAACAAGAATCAAATTTAGTAGAAAGTGTTTGATCAACTTACACTTTGAAGACGGTATTGTTCACTTAGATAATGACACAGATGAACTGCGCTCTTTAGTTTCCAAAGAATTTGAGCTTAAAGTAAAATCATGAACGTGTTCAGCAAGTCTGCAGAGAAAGAATGCGTGACGATTAGCACAGAGGCTCTGGAGACAGCTGAAGAGTATATCAGTATTTATGCCTTGGTTACGTAGAGGCAATATTAAGTCGAAGGTCTTCTGCTATGTGAAACTAACATGCAAGGCGCTCAGAAGCAACGCGATTGTCTTCAAAGCCAAAACGCCAGCGGACTTCTAAAGGAGTGTGTTATTTGCGTTTTAGAGCCTGGTGAAGACAGACGTAAGCGCATTCGCGAGTGATAAATTGCGAACAGCACAAAGATTCATAGAAAGATCAATGTCAGGCGTAACTCGAAGGAAACGCTAAAGAGCTGAAAACATTCGTGTTGTGACTATAGTCAGTGACACAATATAGCAAGTCACTGAAATGGAAAAACGCGAAGCTTGATGCAAGGCGAAATGATGAAAGGTGGACGAAAACTGTCCTCGAATCGAGGCAAGAGATGGGAAGATCACCAGAAAAATGGGATAAGGAGTCGCTACAGTCAACTGAGGGATGACTTTTCGAGAACGACACGACCTATGTGAAACTGCGAGGAACTACTGTTCGACCTGACGAACTGCAGTATGGATTATTACTATAAGTGAACATACCATGTGTTGCAACATTTTCCAACTGCGGAGAAGGAGTACGTGGTGATCGGCACAGAGGCTCTGGAGATAGGCTAAGAGTATAACAGTATGTATGCCTTGATCACCTACAGGCGATATTAAGCCCAAGATCTTCCGCTGGGTGAAGGTAACATACAAGGCGTCCAGCAGCAATGTGATTGTCTTCAAATCCACAATGGCAATAGACTTCTAAAGAAGTGTGTTCTTTCCGCTTTAGCACTTGGTTAAGATAGACGTAAGCGCGAATTCACTATAGGTGAATAGGTGACCATACAATTTGTTGTAACATTTGCAGGTAGCGCGTGCCGCATAGTCATAGTTTCCGATCGATGACAACTCCCGGGGACTCTGTCCCTGAGCAGGTAGCTTCCAGCAAAACTGGGTGCAAATTTCACACATTTCTGTCTGGGTGCGATTTTCACTGGGTGCGATTTTCACATATTCATCCTACATTTCTTCACGTTATAACGGAGGTCAAGAAACCCTCAGCGAAGGCCGTCACAGAATTGTCTGATCATTTGGTTTTAAACCTTCATCTCGTCTAGAACCCGCTTATTTGATAGAGCTCTCAGCCACAGAATCTAGAATTATGGTCCATTATTGGTATTTCTCGTCCTGAATGCGATTTTTACGATAGCTTGGGTCGTCTGTTGTCCTTTCCATTGAACATATTCTAAAGTTTTTTTGTTGCATGTTTCGGAACCACTACAGTTGTTGTCACTACATATGTTTCAGCTGTTCACTTTTTCTGTCGGACAGCGGCTGGTGACTAGGTATTGGCAGTTTCCTTGCTGGTAGCGGTTTACGGCAACTGGAGTAACTAAACAAGTAATTGAGGAATTGTCGAACCTAGTTCCCTTCGTCGCTCAGCGCTGACTCTTTCTCAAATGGTTCAAATGGCTCTGAGCACTATGGGACTTAACATCGGAGGTCATCAGTCCCCTAGAACTTTGAACTACTTAAACCTAGCTAACCTTGTAAGTAGGCTGTTTAGGTTCTTATATTGGTAACGCCATCGCCACCTAGCGCTCTGTATGAAAATCACTGGCTGTGCTGTATGCAGTCTGTGGCTGGGTTGCATTGTTGGAATTTGCTATTGTGGTGTTGGGCAGTTGGCTGTTAACAGCGCGTAGCGTTGCGCAGTTGAAGGTGAGCCGCCAGCAGTGGTGGATGTGGGGAGAGAGATGGCGGAATTTTGAGAGCGGATGATCTGGACGCGTGTCCATCAGAGACAGTACATTTGTAAGACTGGATGTCATAAACTGCTATATATATTATGACTTTTGAACAGTATTAAGGTAAATACATTGTTTGTTCTCTATCAAAGTCTTTCATTTGCTAACTATGCCTATCAGTAGTTAGTGCCTTCAGTAGTTTGAATCTTTTATTTAGCTGGCAGTAATGGCGCTCGCTGTATTGCAGTAGTTCGAGCAACGAAGATTTTTGTGAGGTAAGTGATTTGTGAAAGGTATAGGTTATTGTTAATCAGGGCCATTGTAGGGATTTTTGAAAGTCAGATTGCGTTGCGCTAAAAATATTGTGTGTCAGTTTAGTGTTGATCAGAATAAGTGAAGAGAGTAATGTCTGAGAACGTTCAGTTTTGCTCAGCTTTTTGAAAAGCAAATAACGTAAGAGGTTTATCAGCACAGTAATTCATTAATTTGTCCAAGGGGAGGTTTCGACCTAAGGACATCACACACATCCATGCCCGAGGCAGGATTCGAACCTGCGACCGTAGCGGTCGCGCGGTTCCAAACTGGAGCGCCTAGAACTGTTCGGGCACGCCAGCCGGCTAACTCTTTCTCAAGCCCACCTAGTAAAATGTCGTCTGTTCATCTACTTCTATTTTCATTCGCCAGCTGATGAACTGCATTCTACTTTAACTAACAAAGGCAGGTCACGTCGTTCGGATCACGGATTCTTTAAAGACTTTATACAGTTTTAGTAGTCCATTAGGACAACATAATGTGTAAGTAGTACGAGCCATTACTTATGCGAATTACAGAAAATGAGGCCGTGATGTCGTGATGTACCGGTGCGTGGCGACCCTGAGCACGAGACGGGGGCTTTCAAGTTCCGTAATCGGTGCGTAATTGAGTTTCGTTCATGTTTTTTTTTCAGTTTATATTTTCGTCAACGTTAGTCATATTATTTCATACACATTACATTTGAAAGGTAAAATGAAAAAGACACGCGTATTTGCATGAAGTTGTAATCAATTTCCAACGGTATTTGGTTGTATGACGAATTTTTATCCACGCAACAAATATTATATTTATATGTATCGACAAGTAAACGACCAAACGCTGGAGTTTTCCTGAAAATGTATGCCTATCGTGTGATTTTCAAAATCCTTTAAACCTGCAATCGGGTAACCCACCGAGAATTCCTTTGCACCCTGATGCGTTGGTCTGCAGACACGTGTTTCAAGAGGGAGGGCGCAGCTTGGAATCCCAAGTCAAAACATCGATAAATAAAGATGTAAATAACTTTGTTCAATAATATAATCAGATTCAGTTGGCTATAATGTACATGTAATGTACGATTAATCGTCAGATGTGCTTTCAACATCACAAGTTGCAGGATGATATTTTTCATACAGACATGGAAAACAAACTAAAACGGCATCTATTACACCGAATGAAAGCAGTTTTCACATGAACGAGAAATCTTCAGAGTTCGAAGGAACAACAAAGGTCGTTGACAATTTGAAAAATTTCTCTTTCTTACACGGGTAACGCAACATTTTAGTAAACATCGGTGCCGAAAATTTGCGATGTACAATTGAAAGTATTTTAATAGCATTTTTACGAGAAACAATTTCTCGTTTTTGTCAATGAAACATCTAAAGGCGTTTAATAAAGTTTTAAACTTGCCTTTAGAAATGAGTTCCATAATATTTGTTGTAATAATAAAAATTAGTTAACAGCGAACTAACACCGAAAATTCAATAAAATTTTAAGCAAATACACGTGTCTTTTCATCATATTACCTTTCAGAAGTAAAATGAACGAAATAATGTTACTAGTGTTGAAGAAAATGTGAATTGAAAAAATGAGCAGGCCGTACGAAGTCCTAATTTCTACACAGTCCAATCTAGCACTTCCACGAATCATGATGAAAGCACAAACACCCACTTCCCCGGCAGAGAGAACCGCGAACACGGCCGGGAATCGAACCCGAGATCTCGTGATCCCGAGGTAACAACGCTAGCCACCTTTTTCTTTTTAGTTTTATTTTTGCTGATCTTATTATGTTCATTAATGTTTGTTGCATTCGTCCGTAGCGGACGTCCTACGACACTCGTTATTAAAGTTCATCGCTGGTGCATTAACTCAGTTTTTTTATTACAGAGGGCAGCTGACCCTCTGACCGAACACGCTGAGCTACCGTGCCGCCTATCACTAGACCACCAGCTGCGGAAATCATGAAGCTTGAACGCTAATCACATAACCACTGCCACCTCGCGCTCGGGCTCGCAATGCACCGGTAAACCACTGACACAATTTTCTAGAAATTGCCTAAGTAGTACGCAATACTATTTGCGCTTTATGTTGTGCTAATGTAAAAGAGTACAAAGTTTGAAGTAAATCGGTGAGCCGATAATAAAATTAGTCTTTCGTTAGCTCCCCTCATTACTCATATGTCTGTCTCTAAAATACAGTTCACCATAGAAAAAGGCCTATTTTAACTCCACTGCAGGACAATTTTACATTTCCGTTGCTGACAAGGAAGCTAATCGTCGCCGAAGTTAATTAACTCTCTGCTAGGGAGTATAATTCCCTCGTCAACATACAACAAACTGCCGCTTGAAAATCTGTTTAGAAATAACATAAAAATGAAATATAACTGTAATGAACTATTTCAGAGCATTTGACACTAATTACACGGCTGATCTCACATTGTGACAAGTACTTTGAAACATCTTTCTAAATCATAGACCAATTGTCAACACCGGATTTCGCACTGAATTGAAGATGACTGTACATATGACAATCATGACGTTACAAATAAGTGGAGATGGCGCTGAAGACTTACGCTGTTCGTTGTTTTGAAGCTGCCGCTTCCATGTCAGATGCCCCAAAATATTAGGAGAATATGGTTTAAATAGATATGGTTTATAAATGATTTTTATCGTGTCCACCCAACAGTTGGTTCAAGTAAACAGTATTACATCGCTTACGCTAAGAACATAGTGTCTCGAAGGCTACCTTTTGTGGTCTTAAATGCGTAATTGATCCAGTAGTATGACCATTTTCCATTTTGAATGTAACTTTCTTTTTGTTCATACATTTCAAATAAGAAAGAAGACAAGTATGTCATGTGAGAAGCATGCTTTTACTGTTTTTGCGTCGATAGCTAATGAGTTAAAAACTTCGAAAACAGTGCTTGTTACAATTTCAACTTCCAGATCATACGCAGTATGTCTGAATGAGCACGTTTTCAAAAACTTGCCTACGTTTTCTTTGTTGGCCCATAAATGCGTGCAATGACGAAAGGCATGCTATCATGACTTGTGGATGTCAATACAGTGAAAAATTCTTTAAAAATGTAGAAGGAACAGAGCTATATGGAAGTATACCTCCATGCAGAACTGAGTGCTTGTTTTATTAGACTTCCACTGCGTCGCTGTCATTGTAGTTCACACATCTTCTCGCTTTGAAATCTTACTTACGAAGTGTCGTTCAGTGTAAGGTCAATAACAACAAAAAACGAGAAATTCACTTTTGAATATATGTTCCAGCAATTTGAAACTCTGTTAACGTCACCAATAAGCAGTTCTGATGGTATTAATGAATATTTAAACTAATGCCTCCTATATTAGTTACTACCAAAGACAATAACGTGACTGAAGGAATTGTCCCAGTAGCTGGACAGGATAAAACTGATACTTTACTTCACCAAATACGTAACTCCTTACTTCAGTAATGACAGCACAACCTCTGTAACATGCACATGCTACTTAAACAGGCGTTTCATATGTATTTTAATAACAATTTAATTAGTAATATGTAGTTTTACACTCAGTATTCATTCTAAATTTTATATCTTTTTAACAGTAGCGTATATGCTTCGCTTCCAGGGATATTGCTTGTCAGTTGTGGTCTAGCACATCAACTGGAACCCGTCAATTTGTCCCTCGAACCACTCCATGACACACCTGGTTTTGTGACATGGCACATTATCTTGCTGAAAATTGACACTGCTGTCAGAAACATCATAGTCATGAAGGGGGTGTACTTGATCTGCAAAAAGTATAAGATATTCCTTGGCCGTCATGGTGCCTTGAACCAGCTCCACTGGACCAATGGAGGCCCATCCAAATGTTTCTCGGAGCAAAATGAAGGCACTGCCGGCTCGTCTCCGTGCCACAGTACAGGGGTCAGGGAACTGTTTCGCTGGGAGACGATGGATTCGCGCCTTCCCATCAGCATAATGAAGAAGGTATCGGGATTCATCAGACCACGCAACGCTCTGCCACTGCGCCAATGTCCAGTGCCGATGTTCAAGTGTCCACTTCAGTCGAAGTTGCCGACTGAGCCGACATTTAGTCGGCGAGAGTCTCGGCGACTTCAATCCCTGCGTCGCCTCGCCGGCACTTGCTGCTGAGCGGCACCGGGAGAGGTGGGAGTGCGACGCCGTCTGCTAGCAGCCACTCCCTGCCGGCCACATCGCGACCTCAGTCGTGGTCCAGTTGTCGGTCTGCGAGGGTCGATGAGTCGGCTCGTCTTCCTGCAGCACGCCGGTTCCTGCATCGCGGTGTTACTGACATCTGGGTCGGTATAGGTGTCAGCGCCGCTGCCATTGAACTTCCTTTTTACAGGTGGTTAAGAAAGGCTTCCTGATGGTAGTAAAACCTGCTGGGTGCTGCTGAAAGACTGCCGATATATTTTAGCGCGACATAGGTCTGTTTATTGTGCTATTTAATGCAGGAAAAGTTATTCCTTTGGTAAACAGGCACGTAGTGTGGGCTGCCTCGGGCATAGAACTTTTGTGACAGTCTTGTTCATGAATGGATTGTTGAATTTTTCGTGATTTGAGGTGGTGGATTCTCAAATTACTTTATCTGTCTACTAGTTGGGGCATTCAACTCATTCAGTTATCTATCCAACTGACCTAAGTCATTGGAATCAACGGTTTGAAGTTGTGTATCATTTATTGTGTCAAGTATTACATTATTGCCGGCCGCGGTGGCCAAGCGGTTATAGGCGCTTCAGTCCGGAAACGCGCGACTGCTACAATCGCAGGTTGGAATCCTGCCTCGGGCATGGATGTGTGTGGTATTCTTAGGTTAGTTAGATTTAAGTAGTTCTAAGTTATAGGGGACTGATGACCTCAGATGTTAAGTCAAATAGTGCTCACACCCATTTTTATACGTTATTTGTCTCACTGGTGATCTTGCGCTTTTAAAATGTTTGTTTTGAAAACTGTAATAAATACTTGTTCGAAAGAACGTCGAACCCACTCACTAATTCTGTTACGCCGACGTCGTATTGGTAACATTGGCACATACGTGGGTCGTCGGGCGTGGAGGCGCATAGTTATGGGTGTTCGGTGCACTGTATTCAGACACACTTGTACTCTGTTCAGCATTAAAGTCTGATTTTGGTTTCGCCTCTGTTCGCCGCCTCCCCTTTTTTACCACTCTGCCCAGACCACGACATCCAACATCAGTAATGAATGGTGGCGTCTGGACATGGTTTCACCTTGGTTTCACCACGTGGTGAAGACACTCATCACAGAACTTATCGAACACTCGAAACGTCTTGCAGGTTCCGAAACGCCCCTGCTGAGCCTGTGGGCCATCACAGTTTGCCCTCGGTCAAACTCAGATAGATAGCGTGCCTTCCCCATTCTACATACGGACAGCACGCTCACTGATACTAATTCACCGTGTGTGTGTGTCTGGCTAGCAGTCATTCGTCGCCAGGTGACGCTGCTATTGCCTGGACGGGTTTTATATCGACAGTGGGTCGGTGGTCATAATGTCCTGTCATCAGCGTACAGTCAGACGCCGCAAATCAGATTATAGCATTCATAATAGCAAACGCTTATATTTGCCAGAAATAACTTAATATTCGAAAGTTACACCTGTTATATTCAGAGAAAAATCTTCCAAATCCTATGTAATACGAACAATGGCGACTGATTTTTGTGACCAACACAAATTTCGGATACCATAGAACTGACAATGTTCATCGTGTGATAAAGTTAGAGCTGAGTGACCTGTGCTTGATTCATAAACAAAGAGAAAGATGGAACTTATACAGGTCATAAGCTTTGACTAAGTGTAAACAGCATCTAGCGACTTAACTATATAAGCGGAAAGCAGACAGGTCTTACAAGATTAAACGTTCCGTACGTGTGAAATGCAGATAATCTGTGATTAAGAAATCAGTGAAGCATATTACCGCAGTAGCTTTCGTTTTGTTCATTCAATATTCCCTTACTTTCTGATGGAAAATCGACATTTTATACATATGACGACTCGAAACAATCGAAAGATATGAAGGTAAGATGGCGCATGTGGGCTTCAAGTCTTGCACGTCATGCTAGATCTTATTTTTATCTTCATGATCATAATTTACGTAGTAAGTATTATTTGTAGAATCCATGCCCAGAGAAGTACCATCGACTTTGTAAACATCTGTGAAACAAGTGAATGAGAGAGGCTGTTAGTGTGTATGTTGCAGAAACTGTACGGAAGGAACAATGGCGAAAAATATTAATTCCGAGAAGAAAAGCATTGCCAGTTTCTATAATATTTATCTCGTGAACGCAGGAGTGTTGATTTTGAAAAGTATTACGTCGAAGAACTTATCGTTTCGGCTGTGAAACAGAGCAAAATTATTTAATTTTACGAACACAAGTTCTCGAATTATAAAAATACAGAATCGTCAGGTTGATTTACGATTAAAAAAAGGAGAGATTCATTGCGAATAGCTGAAACAACTTACGAAAGGATACTTCTTCTAAACTAATGTGTGTTGTTTCAGAGCCGATAAGACCAGTGGATTTCATAACAAATTGCAGATCGTCTATGTTTTGTTTATGTAATTAAATATTTTGTTTTATTTTTCGACCTTCAATCCAGCCACAACTTGAACATATCTCTAATGGCAATATTTTGGACATTTCACCAGAATGTTCACGGACGAACGGGTTGTGTAAGGAGGTAGTAACTTGATTGATGTAACGAAACATGAAAAACTGTCAGTCCAGTTTGGTCATCTATGTGTAGCAAAGAGAGAAGTTATACCACAAGGAGAACCTGTTTATACTATGCCGCCTACGTAGGCGACATGAAATGTCTTTGGTAACGGTTGCAATAATTTCTGTGCGCTAATTCTAGAATAAAAAATAATTGTCATATGCTCTTGTGTGTGTGTGTGTGTGTGTGTGTGTGTGTGTGTGTTTGTGTGTGTGTGTGTTTAATAAATTAATACTGAAAACACAAAGGTAGAAAAGTTTGCTTAAGACCTCAGTGAAAAGTTCCTTTACACTTCACACTTGGCACTAAAAGTAAGTAGCTAGATGATTTTCTCACTGTTGAAATTTGGTTCCAGTTGATGTGGCACATAACCTTAAACAGGTACTTCGTTGATACCAGTAACATAAATCGGTAAACTGCGTCGTTAAATTAACGTGTTTGATCGATAAAGTAGATTTAAATAATAACTGGGTAATCAGTAGTGAAGAATATTCGCACCTAAGACAATGTTATGCACAAAAATTGTAAGTAAATTCCATTTCCAAGTTTTGAATCATGTGTATTATTATAATATTTTTTTTGTAACACAGCTACGTACATCTGTATAACATGTGAAGGTTCATATCTATCCAATATAAATGGTTTTTGTTTTCCAAAACCATATAACTACAGAATATCTGGTTCCAAACATTTGGCAGTGACTTCCGTTAAGTCTGAAGAAGCGCAACTTACGCCAAGTAAACTTTTACGTCTAGTACATGCATATCCGAAGGAAGTTCAACTACAGTGCTTGTCTCAAAGAAGATTCTATAGGAAGAGTTGGGTACGAACATCAAGCAGCTAGAATCATTGTCGATGTGTGAATTGACTAAAGCAGAGAACTACCGACATTTCTATTGGTTCACAGTAACTCAACTTCCTGAGCACCTACAAGGCAGAGTTTCATCTCAGGTACACCTAAGGCTACAAGGTAAATGACCGAGTCATATCGTAACTACTAGCACATCACACTCGATTAGGAAGCGTTCCTGTTTCACAAAGCAGCCGTATTCCGTCATGATGTCATAGCATTCAGTGTCTCTCTCTCTCTCTCTCTCTCTCTCTCTCTCTCTCTCTCTCTCACACACACACACACACACACACACACACACATAATGCGCTCGCGTTTCATCACTCGGAATCCATATTCACTCCCATACAAATAAAGTCACATAAGAAATGCAATTTTTAATTACTACGACAATTGCTATTCCACTGCAGTTCAAAATGATATTTCAGATAAATGAAGCGAAACAGTTTCGTCAAGCTGGCTTGCACTGGTTTCACTGAAGGTTGAAATAATAATTGAGAAATTCGTGTCAATTTAGTTGCAGCTGTATTTAAGCTTGAACCTGTCATCGCAGAGGAACTAAGTTTCGAATCCAAGGAAATAAAACGTCATTCATATATTAGCATAGAAAACTGAAACGTTTAGTCTTTTCTGGAGGCGAAATGGGTGGTTCGAATTTATGCAGTCTAGTTTGGCCCTAGCTATGATTATAACAATACCGACATATTACGATGGTGAATGTCTAAAAGATGTTACAGCGTCTTCGTTCCTCACATTATTAATAAGAGCACTCTTCATCAGTAATTGTAATCGTATTTTTTTCGGTATGAACTTCATTGCAGACCAAAGAGCGTAGATGTTAATCTCATCGTCCAGCGTAGTGACATACGTGCAAGCAGTTCCGGGGTTTGCAGCAATTGAATTTATTGGTTTTACCAAAGTCTTAGCATGTACTGCCACGACATTCACACAGTTGCGAAATTTGTGCTACAAAAAAATGGTTCAAATGGCTCTGAGCACTATGGGACTCAACTGCTGTGGTCATAAGTCCCCTAGAACTTAGAACTACTTAAACCTAACTAACCTAAGGACAGCACACAACACCCAGCCATCACGAGGCAGAGAAAATCCCTGACCCCGCCGGGAATCGAACCCGGGAACCCGGGCGTGGGAAGCGAGAACGCTACCGCACGACCACGAGATGCGGGCAATTTGTGCTACAACCACAACCGGGCCGGCCGGTGTGGCCGAGCGGTTGTAGTCGCTTCAGTCTGAAACCGCGCGACCGCTACGGTCGCAGGTTCGAATCCTGCCTCGGGCATCGATGTGTGTGATGTCCGTAGGTTAGGTAGGTTTAAGTAGTTCTAAGTTCTATGGGACTGATGACCTCAGATGTTAAGTCGCATAGTGCTAGGAACCATTTGAACCACAACCACAACGCGTGCAGGCTTGCTACGTCATAAACGCTGAAAGACTTGTTTTCGTTTATAATTATCTTCGGACATGGTTAACGTAATACTTATTTCATTTTTTCCTCGCAACATCAGGAGACATCAGGAGACATGGATTATCCTGAAAATAAAAGTGAGGAGAACTACATCAGATGATCATTCACACAGAAATACTTACGGAGTGTAACTCAACTGCAGCTTACGTGGTTGAAAACCAGTAATAAATAAACACACGATATCACCAGTATGAAGAATGGATATGTATGCCTACCCCCATGTGTAAAAGGAAAGTTGCCCCATATGTTCCTCTTCCGATCTGCGCCTTTGTCATTAGGACGCCGATTACCAAAATTAAAACTTTCGTGGTTATTGCAATTCTATGTGGGGTCAGCTACTTTCGGATTACGGCAGCGGCATGTTGGAATGAAGGGAATTTCCTGTCATACTGCTCAGTGATTCCAATAATTGCTGTGAAAATAGTGTATTTTCCGGTACAATGAGACACAATTTGAATAGGAAATTACGATTTTGAGCCTCACTGGCAATCTTCAGATCATAATACGGAAGCGCTAGTTCACCGCAGCCTCGAAGAAAACCACGCTGGAAATCGATGAAGGATGTTGGAGACTATATAATAATGTGTTAGTTACACTAGATACTTAATTTCACAAATCACGACAATGATTCCAGAGCAATTAATTCATCACTGTAAAAACTGCCAGGAAATACAGTTATCAACTGAAAATCTTGAAACAAGACATATTCAGTAGAATATACGTATATATTCTATGAGGTTTCGGGATTGCAGCCGGATCTTTTTGCCGCAATGTTTTGTGTGGTAACCGATCAGCTATCTTCAGCTGAGTGTCCGCCACTGGAGATTTCTTTTTAGGCTTTTTAGGTTGTGGTAGAGCATCATCCGTGGATAGCAGGCTTACTGATTTCGTGTGGGAATACAATTTTTCTATCGTACCATGAAATCATTGCAACGATATCGTTGGAACGCACGCTGCATGCTTGGCGGCGGGACTTGGAAGTCCATACGACCCTACGACGGAGGATCTTGTTTGCGGGCAAGAGGTAGCACAACAACATAGCTAGTGATACCGGTGATCGTACCATGGATGTAGCCTACCGAGTACCCGTATCAAGACTGACGCACTATTGGTGGCCGTACCAGGGCTATCATTAGCCATGGCCAAAATCTGATTCTTCGAGGACGATAAGAGGGCCAGGGTGGCCGTGCCAGTGCTGAGGGAGACTGCCAGTTCAAGGTGTCGGATTTTGTATCAAAAACTGGCACGGAGAATCATGTGCATTGGCGACCGTCACGGAGCGTTCTCTATCGAAATACGCGCCCTCAGAAAATACCGCTTAATCTGTGGCGTGCAGGCGCATGTGTGATTGTGAAACTACATGTCCGCCCTCTGTCGGAATGCCACTCGCGTCGCTACAACCAGATGTCAGGTGTTGCCACACGTGTCATTATGAATAAAATGTCTTCTCTCAAAATAAATTAAAGAGATCACCGGGTCCCAAGCTTTGTCCAATTGAAAGCCGCAACTATGAGTTATAAGATCTTGTGCTAGACGAGATCTCCACTGATCTTTAATTACTGAACCCTAAAATGATCTCCCGGGGCCCAGATTTTTGTCCAGAATTATCCACAGGGTGTCCTGTGGTAATAAAATCATCGTTACTGTGCACGTACTGGGCTGCGAAAGGCGAGTGTGACGCTGACGTTCATCGCACTTATCAATTAGCTCTGAGCACTATGGGACTTAACATCTGAGGTCATCAGTCCCCTAGAACTTACTGCTTAAACCTAACTAATCTAAGGACATCACACACGTCCATGCCCGAGGCAGGATTCGAACCTGCGACCGTAGAAGTCGCACGGTTCCAGACTGAAGCGCCTAGAACCGCTCGGCCACACCGGCCGGCCGCACTTTTCTTCTGTGAGTATCGTCTGACCTATGTAAATTCTGCTACACTGAATAGGAATTTTGTAAATTCCGACGTTCCGCAGTCCCTGATCGCCTGTCTCCGAACCTTCCGGTGGTCGGAAGATTACTTTAACTTGATGTTTCCTTAGGACCCTGCCAATTTTATACGAAGTTGCCGTCAAATGGAAGGAAGGCCCTGGACTTGAACAGCTCCTACTATGGCTGCACTCCACATCAGATTAGTTACAGCACTAAGTGGGAAGAATCATGACCTCCCACATCATCAAGAAGACAAGGAGCTGTTCAATTCCAGGAAGTTCCTTCCACTCGTCTGCAACCTTTCTAGTAGCAGGAGCCTAGGGCAACAAGTTAAAGTGATTCTATGGGGAACGCTCCTGTGACGGCTGCCAATACGCATGCGTCTCTGCGCCAATTTTTTGCTATAAAGCCGACTCCGTGAACTAGCAGTCCCTCCGTTCCATTTCCTTCCCCTTGGGGTGCTGCCGACTCCACCCTTTCTGCCTCTTCCTGCCCCAGCCCCCTCCTCAGTCAACCCCCTTCCCCCATCCCTCTTTCCTCCTTCCCTCCTCTCTGACCCCTCTTCTTTGACAGTCGCTTCAAATCATCATCTAGTTACTTTGTCATGTTTTAGTGTTCTCAGTGTGTGTAACGTAAGTGAACTGTGTGTTCACTCTCGTCGTCCCGTACTGTGAACGTCGTTTTTAATTGTGCTATTCGTCCCGCCAGTGTTTGTATGCTCCGTCCTCATCGAGCGCCATTTTAGCTGTATGTGGATATTATGTAAACGTGCTTCATCAAACTACTCCTTCTTTGTATATTTTAACTCCATTTGTTTCTCCTTCTCATGTGTAAATTTCATCTTTTATCTCTGTATTCTATATATGTACTGTTCTCCTGTGATATTCCATGTCGTCTCTTGGGTGAAGGATGGCGAATTGTGCCGCTAACAGCCCAAGGCTGCTCCCATGGATGACAATAAAGGTAAACAAAGACTAGCAGTCTCCAGTGGCGGACACTCACTTGAAATGGGCTTAACAAAAAAATGGTTCAGATGGCTCTGAGCACTATGGGACTTAACTGCTGTGGTCATCAGTCCCCTAGAACTTAGAACTACTTAAACCTAACCAACCTAAGGACATCACACACATCCATGCCCGAGGCAGGATTCGAACCTGCGACCGTAGCAGTCGCGCGGTTCCGGACTGCGCACCTAGAACCGCTAGACCACCGCGGCCGGCTGGGCTTAACAGTTGACAGCAAGAAGTCAACATGATAATGCAACAATTTTTTGCGTCAGTAAATGTACACTGAGTGCATGTTGACACAGTGAGAACTGTACGTTTTAGGTGTGCAGATAGATGATCCTAGCTGGAGACGGAAAGAGAGCTGACTGAAGAAAGTGACAGACTTGTAATCAGAGCAGTAAACTAATTGAAACTGAGCAAGAAAACACAATTAAAAATCTATTTGATTCGGTGCTCATCAGCGACTTGAAATAAGGGCAAACACAAAACAAGTTCGTGGGGTAAGGTCGGGTAGCGTCGGACTTGTATGGTTTTTGAAATCATAATTTAAGGTTGCATTGGAATATCCTTCGTATTAGACATTACTATGATACGTTGCTTAATAGACGGACAAAACTAAACGTCATGAATATACAGTATGTCATTACTTCTACATATTTGCATTTTAAATAACGAAAAAGGTGAAAATTTAAGTTTTTATGTTATCTATTCGTCCGATAGAATCCTCAGTTGCTTTGTCCGATACATTCCCCAGATTCTCAACAGGGCAGTTCAATACTCGCATTGTCGTTGCTTTGGCTTCACATTATCGCGAGACGCGCATTTCGAAGCGATCGGTGCTGCCCCTTGAGCCATCCCGTCAAGCGACGTGCACGAGCAGCTTGTGACGTCACAGAGCGGAATTCCACTTTCCACTGCATTGCGGAGCGTGAAATAATAGTATCTGCCATATAATATTTTTGCCACAACGAGAGAAACGTGGCCTGTGAGATACGGTATTGTTGTACGGCCTTAACACCGTGTTTGTTGGGTGTCCTTTCTTGTAGAGTACGTGGTATGAATATAAGCTGTTTCAAAGTATCAGAAAATTGAGCATTTATAATAAAACGATAGGAAACTACATCCCAGTAGGTAAAGGTTTCCTGTAGTTGATGTTTTTAGTATTATAACTTGGGTGCTACGGAAGTAAACCGTTTCAGTGCTACGGCACAATAATGCTACCAAGAGCGGGCCTCTTTGGTACAATTTGTATATTAACTATCAAATAATGTCACTTGTGTCTTCAGACACGCTATACCATGTACAGGGCCGTAGTTGTGTCAGACCTATAGCCCAGTTAGCAGCATCGTGAGCGTTTTGGGTGGTGATGTGAATGATGGCAAATTCACGTTTACATATTTGCTGTTTTTTTTTTAGCCTTTTGTTTTCCAAATACTAGTGTTTCCTGTAGTAGTCGATATTACTTATAATAAATATTGTATTTGCTGCAAATTGTGACAAAGGCAACGAATGGAATGTTTCCCTAGTGTCCAGAAATCTTGACTTGACTGCCAGTCAACTAAACTCCTTCCGAACAGGCCATGAAGGCTCAACGGTACCGACCGGCCGCCGTGTCATCCTCAGCCCACAGGTGTCACTGGATGCGGATATGGAAGGGCCTGTGGTCAGCACAACGCTCTCCCGGCCGTATGTCAGTTTCCGAGACTGGATCCGCTACTTCTCATTCAAGTAGTTCCTCAGTTTGCCTCACACGGGCTGAGTGCACCCCGCTTGCCAACACCACTCGGCAGACTCGGACGGTGATCCTTTCAAGTGTTAGCCAAGCCCGCCAGCGCTTAACGTCTGTGAACTGACAGGAACAGGTGATACCACTGCCAAAAGGTGAGTAAATTATATTTATTTAAATTGCACATATGTCAACAAATATTTTCCTTGTCTGCTGACATTCCTACGGCGACAGATCCCTTTGGCAATCTTCGACCCATTTATCATTAGCAACGAGAACATAAAATTTGGCTCCTAAGAACATAACGGTTGCCAACAGACATTACAAGACTCGTGGCCTTCCAAGTGCTAGCCCATCCCGACAGCGCTTAACTACGGTGATGTGACGGGAACCGGTGTTACCAATTCAATGCCAGTCTATGTCTGAAGGTAAACAGGATTTACACACTGGAAAATTTTTGCTATGATGAAACGTTCGGAAAAGTATATGTTCCTACAGCTAGCTTTAAGGACAGGCTCATGTGTGAGCAGTTTCCAAAAAAATCTCCTTCCCTGTTCGAATGAAATTACAAAACGATATCTTGAAATGTGTGCACGTTATTTCAGAATGTTGGTAGTCCTTGCAACCTCGAGAATATGGATATTCCACACGCAAATCGACATTCGACACGATACCTTAACTACACTCCTGGAAATGGAAAAAAGAACACATTGACACCGGTGTGTCAGACCCACCATACTTGCTCCGGACACTGCGAGAGGGCTGTACAAGCAATGATCACACGCACGGCACAGCAGACACACCAGGAACCGCGGTGTTGGCCGTCGAATGGCGCTAGCTGCGCAGCATTTGTGCACCGCCGCCGTCAGTGTCAGCCAGTTTGCCGTGGCATACGGAGCTCCATCTCAGTCTTTAACACTGGTAGCATGCCGCGACAGCGTGGACGTGAACCGTATGTGCAGTTGACGGACTTTGAGCGAGGGCGTATAGTGGGCATGCGGGAGGCCGGGTGGACGTACCGCCGAATTGCTCAACACGTGGGGCGTGAGGTCTCCACAGTACATCGATGTTGTCGCCAGTGGTCGGCGGAAGGTGCACGTGCCCGTCGACCTGGGACCGGACCGCAGCGACGCACGGATGCACGCCAAGACCGTAGGATCCTACGCAGTGCCGTAGGGGACCGCACCGCCACTTCCCAGCAAATTAGGGACACTGTTGCTCCTGGGGTATCGGCGAGGACCATTCGCAATCGTCTCCATGAAGCTGGGCTACGGTCCCGCACACCGTTAGGCCGTCTTCCGCTCACGCCCCAACATCGTGCAGCCCGCCTCCAGTGGTGTCGCGACAGGCGTGAATGGAGGGACGAATGGAGACGTGTCGTCTTCAGCGATGAGAGTCGCTTCTGCCTTGGTGCCAATGATGGTCGTATGCGTGTTTGGCGCCGTGCAGGTGAGCGCCACAATCAGGACTGCATACGACCGAGGCACACAGGGCCAACACCCGGCATCATGGTGTGGTTAGCGATCTCCTACACTGGCCGTACACCACTGGTGATCGTCGAGGGGACACTGAATAGTGCACGGTACATCCAAACCGTCATCGAACCCATCGTTCTACCATTCCTAGACCGGCAAGGGAACTTGCTGTTCCAACAGGACAATGCACGTCCGCATGTATCCCGTACCACCCAACGTGCTCTAGAAGGTGTAAGTCAACTACCCTGGCCAGCAAGATCTCCGGATCTGTCCCCCATTGAGCATGTTTGGGACTGGATGAAGCGTCGTCTCACGCGGTCTGCACGTCCAGCACGAACGCTGGTCCAACTGAGGCGCCAGGTGGAAATGACATGGCAAGCCGTTCCACAGGACTACATCCAGCATCTCTACGATCGTCTCCATGGGAGAATAGCAGCCTGCATTGCTGCGAAAGGTGGATATACACTGTACTAGTGCCGACATTGTGCATGCTCTGTTGCCTGTGTCTATGTGCCTATGGTTCTGTCAGTGTGATCATGTGATGTATCTGACCCCAGGAATGTGTCAATAAAGTTTCCCCTTCCTGGGACAATGAATTCACGGTGTTCTTATTTCAATTTCCAGGAGTGTATATTAACTTCAAAAGCGAAAATAGGATTAAAAATGCAATTGAGTTAAGGAATAACTTCTACTAGTATGTATCTCAAATCGTTATACAAAAATACGTTATGTTCCTCTACCAGCAGTTCGGTTTTCAATCCATCGACGAGTGCAGAATATGCTTCACGATTTTCTCCGCTCTTCTTCGACAGTCGCTAGCAAAGTTTGCGCAACTATTTTGCGTGCCTCAGTTTTCTAAGGAAACTCGTGGTTTGCGGCTACATGAAGCCGACAACGGCAGCTGGAGAAAGTTAAGAGCGCAAATCACCTTCATCAGCTCGTCCCGTGTGCCGACGGCGCTGCCTCTTGTGACGTCGCTTGTCCCGTCCGTGTACACGTCAACGTTAGCTACCTCGTCCCGTGTGAGGACTTCCTTAGCATAGCGCACATGCAGCACGCTACCGGTGGTGAACGCTGGAAGGAGTGGTGCATCGCAGTCGACACACTTGTCAGAAAACCTGCTGCCGATCGCGTCACAAGCGTCGTGAGGCTACACACGGTGAGACGTGGTGCCCAGTTCTTTATAATGCAAATTAGAACGCAAAAGTCCTTTCGCACTGTGCTCTCGGGATCTAAATGTACCTAATATTGCCTGAAACAGAGTCTTGCAGATGAATCGTTTGCGTTTGCATATGCAGTACAGATTGCGTACACAGTACACAGTAGAGAATACAGAGACTTGCTTTAATAAATCCAAATTACAACTCTAAAATGAACGATAACTCATCGTTGGTAAAGGAAGACAGATCTTCTTTGTAGAGGTCAGCGTCCACATTTGTGCACTTATACAGCAGAGAATCCACTTACAGAATATAACGTTTGCATTTTGCATCATTTTAATATAAGGTACTTTATAATGTGTAATTATTATGTAACTTCATGTTCGTCAAAAATATTACGTGAGTTATATAGGTGTGCGAATTAGTTTGTCATTTTAATATTTACTGAAACACGCAATTACAAATGTAAAATATATATTAATATCGTCTACGATCTTGTGGTATTTTACTTAATACTTTGCACTGCAAGTAGCCTGTTTGTATGTTGGCAGCACTATAGGCTGTGTTAATATCGCTGACAGCGTTCTGCGCCCTCGGCAAGAGATTCTGTGGTTGGATGGTCTAGCAGTTAGCGAGTGGATAGGGAAATGTATGGACAGGATATTCTTAGTGCAGATTCTCTGTTGGTAGAACGTGCGTTGTAAAGTGAGATGAAATTATGTGTTTATAAGGAAATACGCAAGGAAATGTATGATGATGGATGTTTGGTTGGTAATGGTTGGGCAGTGGAGTTATTGACCACTATATAATTTTTGGAACTGGTTGTACATGAATGAGGTAAATTTTTCTAAATAAAGTGTTTGCCCTTCGACACAAGCTTTTTTTCGCTAACAGTATGGCTCATAGTATTACAGTCTATTGTATATAGAATCTTTTATTTAGTTGGCTGTATTTGTTACTTGCTATACTTGCTCTAGTTCCTGTTATAAAGATTTTCTGTGAGGTACGTGACTTACGAAAAAGAATGGAATTTGCACTGTTGGCATTTAGACAACTACCAGAGTTGGCGGTAGTTTCATATTTCTTTAACTGGGTATTTTTGGATTTGTATTATTGTTAGGATTTCCTGTAATTCAGGGCCTTTTTTGTGTTAATTATTGCAAGTCATGTTATCAATGTACAGGGTTCGTATATTGTGGATAATAAATGAATAGGTTAAGTTTGAGTTGTCTTTGTCAGGGAAAATTCTGTAGATCAGTGTTTAATAAAAATAATGAAAGAGGTACTTTCAGTACTGATTCTACGAAGTTTTGTTATTTATTATTCGTAATTATACAACATATTTGCCTTTCATCAGTTTGGGAAAAAATCTTATTTCTTGTAATATGCTGACATAAGTTGACTATTACACCAAATCTTTCTTGTAATATGTGAAACAATGCATATCCCACACGACCTGAGAACGGCTGAGTGCTGAATGCTGAAACGCGTAATCAGAAATAATAAGGCACCCCCACCACAGAAGGGTATTGCGTATAAGAGCTCAGTATTCACTGACGTTCTCGCGAGTGTCTTAGCGTCCGTGGCGTAGACAGGCTCCCATCCGGTATCTGCCGCGAATCCTAAGCAGCAGACTGCGGAGAGACCCATACGAGGGAGGGAACTGCTTGGCTAGACAGCACAGGGCGAGACAGGCGCCGTGCATTATGGATAGCGGCGGCCGTCAGCCACTTAGGCCCCTGTGAATTATTGTCGCGCACCGCTCCCACAAGCCAGGGGGTGGCCCGGGTCTGCCACCCGCCGCTATGCAACCTCTGCGTATCTCTGGAGCTGCTGGAATGGATCCGTTTCGTAGTTCGAAAACGCACAGAGTCTTCCGAAAATTGTGATGTACCCTCCTTAACAAAAGTTTGGGATATCGTAGAATTTACTACAATGACTTCTTGTAGTTCACCCATCGAGATTTGTACAAAGCTTATTAACAAAATAAACATTGTTTCTTCTGAAAACAAGAGTAATTTTTGTTGGTTACAAGAGATCGTTACCAAACAAAGCAGGCTCTCTCCTAAGTGTACAACTTGAAAACAAGAACAGTGAAACTTTTTATCTCATCAGTATGATTGTCATTCTGTAGTAGTGAATATGTCCTGCTCAAGTAGGGATGAGTTCTTCCACTCTGCGAGGCATGCTCTGGATGAGGCTCAAAAGGAGTCTATTGGGGCTCTCTTGTATGTGGCACCCGAATATCATAATAATATTAATGTAAACTAAAATTAATGTATGAGACTATAAACGATGTATGTTTCTGATAGGCTTTGTAATGCGGATAGCTGACTGTGCACGACAGCAGAACCAAAGATACTGCATCTGGTCTGAGATTGTAGTGTTGAAGAAAGAGAGCGCTTGGCGCACAGTAGTAGGTAGCTGTGAGCAAAAGAGGATGGAGTAGGCAGTTTGTGGCGTGCTCTATGAATGATATAGAAATTAAGAGAAAATGTAAGCAGAAGTCTTCTTGCAAGCAAGGCAAAGATGTTAAATATTTATAACTCTCGTTTTGCCTGCGCGTTAGTCTAGATAAGCTGGCTGATAATTTGTAATTGTTGAGCAACCCCAAAATGTACGTACACTGATTTGATGAAAAGGCTAGTTACATATTTCCCTTTTGTAATGGTTTAAAGATTTGTTAACGCAGGTACGTGTTATATAATGATTTGTATTTAAGCCTTTTTGTGAGGGTAGATAATAGTTGCTGTGCAATTCTCGTTGTTTGTGGATCAATTGGTAAATATGATGTAATTTTCTGAGTAATGTAATTACAATTGCCTGATGTTTTTGAAAAGCCAAACTTAACTTGGAATATTATTCACTAAAAAAGCCTGTGTTGCTTCACAATCAGTACCGCCTCCCTCTCCAGGTCATATGTTTTTGAAGACGTTGGATTTTTCTTTCATGATTTAATCTGTCAGTCAAAAGAATTTCATGTACATTCCAAAGTATTACGGTCAGCATTGCACACCGCTGAGCGTGTAGGTAGCATATTTTTATTTTTTGCATGAGAGACCAGAGAATATCGCGTATCACCGTTGCTGCTTTAGGGTAAGACAATTTTATTTGTTATGTGCAGTGGGACCAAAGCTATAATTTATCTAACAGGGCCAGAGGATCGTGTGCCTAAGCGGCTGAATGTATATTTCAGTGACTGTACTTCTTTATTTGTATTGGGTGCTGCATTGTCCAATCACTTGTTATAATGTTTTACTAACAATAACACAGAATAATCACACCGCTTGCAGGTACAACACGCTATACGATAACTCGAACTATGTATCCATTCCACAGTCACGCATTCATTCGATAAATTATTTAAAGAAAGTTAATTCATTTTTACGTGCACAGGCACTCACTTACGTATCCCAAAAGATAGTATTATTTTTAGAGAACGTTACAAGATCATCAATTTTATCTAGCGGTATGAGGTCCCACTTCTCAATGATAGCTTTAGTGAGGTCCTGAAGAATGTCAGCTGAATTCGGACGCTGTGCGATGGTCACCTTTAACAGGTCCCATTCATGCTTGGGAACTGTGCTGGGCAAAGCATCTCTGAAGATACCGAGACACTGCTAGACTACGGTGCTGTCTTGCATTGTCATCGACTAGGATGACGTTGTCACCTGCTTCACGTCTGCAGGGTCTTACAGTCGTTTATTGGACCGCTCGGAGGTGCCGGAGACCGGTCAGATTGCGGTTGTTGATAATTAGAGGGCTCCGCCGTCTCATCATTATTGCCGCCACTTCCACCTGCAAACGGATGGACTTCCTGAACGTATCGGCTTCCTGGTGTCGTCTAGCGCTTCTCAAAACGCCTACAAAGCACCGTACTGTATATGGACTCCAACTAGATAATGCATGACGTTCCTAGGTCAGTGAGAACTCTAGTATTGTACATTTTACGATCGTATTACAAACTTTTGTTCATCAATGTAGTTTCAGAGGTGGCAGTACTCCAACAAGACAAGTCCAATAAACATGCGCCTAGAAATGCATGCTTGGTGAGGTCTGAATGTTTGTTCACAGGTGGGCTGAAACCGCTTTGTTTGGGTACGTGGCTTTAGTCACTGCGCTGGCACCCCATCAAAAGTATCTTTTTCTGTCACACTAATCTAGGTACACGATCTTTATTTCCACCTACTTTTGTGTTTAGTACTGCTGACACAACGGGAATATGCATCACCATTTGCACAATGTGCCTATAGGATCAGTTTAGGATCTTTTATCGTTACCTAAATACAGGGGTTGGACCCATAAATATGGAGACACTGTGCGTTATACGGTGTAAGAAACCCGAAGGCATTCAAAACAGCTTTCAGTCGTCTAGAAATGGATAAATACAGGTTCTACATCTACATCTACATCCATACTCTGCAGGCCACCTGACGGTGTGTGGCGGATGGTACCCTGAGTACCTCTATCGGTTCTCCCTTCTATTCCAGTCTCGTATTGTTCGTGGAAAGAAGGATTGTCGGTATGCTTCTGTGTGGGCACTAATCTCTCTGATTTTATCCTCATGGTCTCTTCGCGAGATATACGTTGGAGGGAGCAATATACTGCTTGACTCTTCGGTGAAGGTATATTCTCGAAACTTTAACAAAAGCCCGTACCGAGCTACTGAGAGTCTCTCCTGCTGTATGGTTTTCTGTGTGGTCCTTGAGCAAAACAGTGGCCAGTTCAGGGACCGATGATGGAGGTGGATAGCGAACAACACTTCTCTCCTGAATAAATCACAAATGCTCAATGTACTTTACATCTCGTGATTGTGGTGTCCGGGGAAGATTTACAATTCATTCTCGTGCTCACAAAGGCAGTCCTGGACGAAGTGAGACGTGTGAACAGGGACCTTGCCGTCTTTGAAAGCAGAAACGCAGGAACGCCAGTTGAGAAACAAACAATCTACCGTGGGATGGTCCACACCTGCCAAAATGGTAATCTGACAGGGTAACTGTGGGAACTATGAAATACAACGACATGGCCTCCCACATAATCACTAAACTCTCGCCACATTTCACTCTCCGCACGAAAACTCGGACAGAAACTGGAAACAGGACTCATCCGAGCAAATGACTTTTTTCTATTACTCCACAGTCAAGGTTTTATGCTTCGACACCATGTCGTCGTGTTAAGGGAATTTGCATCACTCACCTGTGATTTTCGAATTCCAGTTCACGCTGCAATTCTCATCTTATGGAGCTCTGTCCGTATTGTTTTGGTGCTGACAAGTTTCACGAAAGCGAGGTTCAGTGACTTTTGCACCTGTCGTCCTCTTATTTTTCATCACAACACTCTTAAATGGTCGTCTGTCACGGTCACTCAAGACATACGTTCGTCCACCTCGTGACCAAGCGGATGACTTTTTACCGCTTTCCCTGTATGCGGTATAAATCTTGGATGCGGTGCCTCTTGAAACACCCAACGCTATGATTGCCTTGTTTACGGGAGCACCTGCCATACAAGCATCGAAAATGTGACCACATTCCAATTCACTTAGCTCAGACATAATAGTCTCACAAATACACGTAATACTGTTCCGACCGTGACGAGACTGGTAAGGTGTTGACTTCGCACAGGTGCAGCTCGTGGTCAGACACACCAGCGCAACACGCAGCCTTGGATAGCATCTACATTTATGATCAACCACCCATTTTTGACAGTGTTTCAATATTCTGTATTCCTGTACTTCCTTGATATACACTCCTGGAAATGGAAAAAAGAACACATTGACACCGGTGTTTCAGACCCACCATACTTGCTCCGGACACTGCGAGAGGGCTGTACAAGCAATGATCACACGCACGGCACAGCGGACACACCAGGAACCGCGGTGTTGGCCGTCGAATGGCGCTAGCTGCGCAGCATTTGTGCACCGCCGCCGTCAGTGTCAGCCAGTTTGCCGTGGCATACGGAGCTCCATCGCAGTCTTTAACACTGGTAGCATGCCGCGACAGCGTGGACGTGAACCGTATGTGCAGTTGACGGACTTTGAGCGAGGGCATGCAGGAGGCCGGGTGGACGTACCGCCGAATTGCTCAACACGTGGGGCGTGAGATCTCCACAGTACATCGATGTTGTCGCCAGTGGTCGGCGGAAGGTGCACGTGCCCGTCGACCTGGGACCGGACCGCAGCGACGCACGGATGCACGCCAAGACCGTAGGATCCTACGCAGTGCCGTAGGGGACCGCACCGCCACTTCCCAGCAAATGAGGGACACTGTTGCTCCTGGGGTATCGGCGAGGACCATTCGCAACCGTCTCCATGAAGCTGGGCTACGGTCCCGCACACCGTTAGGCCGTCCTCCGCTCACGCCCCAACATCGTGCAGCCCGCCTCCAGTGGTGTCGCGACAGGCGTGAATGGAGGGACGAATGGAGACGTGTCGTCTTCAGCGATGAGAGTCGCTTCTGCCTTGGTGCCAATGATGGTCGTATGCGTGTTTGGCGTCGTGCAGGTGAGCGCCACAATCAGGACTGCATACGACCGAGGCACACAGGGCCAACACCCGGCATCATGGTGTGGGGAGCGATCTCCTACACTGGCCGTACACCACTGGTGATCGTCGAGGGGACACTGAATAGTGCACGGTACATCCAAACCGTCATCGAACCCATCGTTCTACCATTCCTAGACCGGCAAGGGAACTTGCTGTTCCAACAGGACAATGCACGTCCGCATGTATCCCGTGCCACCCAACGTGCTCTAGAAGGTGTAAGTCAACTACCCTGGCCAGCAAGATCTCCGGATCTGTCCCCCATTGAGCATGTTTGGGACTAGATGAAGCGTCGTCTCACGCGGTCTGCACGTCCAGCACGAACGCTGGTCCAACTGAGGCGCCAGGTGGAAATGGCATGGCAAGCCGTTCCACAGGACTACATCCAGCATCTCTACGATCGTCTCCATGGGAGAATAGCAGCCTGCATTGCTGCGAAAGGTGGATATACACTGTACTAGTGCCGACATTGTGCATGCTCTGTTGCCTGTGTCTATGTGCCTGTGGTTCTGTCAGTGTGATCATGTGATGTATCTGACCCCAGGAATGTGTCAATAAAGTTTCCCCTTCCTGGGACAATGAATTCACGGTGTTCTTATTTCAATTTCCAGGAGTTTATATACAGAACATAAAATCCCGTCTGAGGTCTGCGATCATTTTTATGTTAATAATTGGCAACCAATGCTGTACAATCGCAATAAAGCCATGAGATGTTCAAGTCACTCTTTTATTAGAACAGGTTACGCGTTTCGGGGTTACACCCATCTTCGGACATCACAAACTTCAACTCCTTCCTAACCAACCAGGCGTACAGCCTTGACAACTCAAAGAAAGTGTCGAATAACATATGAGTAGCTGCCACACAAGCAATCTTGAAGCAGTATATTCTCTGCCATATGAACCAAGGGTCTACCAGCAGTGTCTCCTCAACGAACGTTCAGCGGATGTTGCTGCTTACTGCCCGCCGCGGCAGGCACCTGGTCCATCCTCCCATGCTGGTTGTTGTTCTTCGGCGACGACGGCTGGAATTCGCACACCAGGACCACAAGTGGAGGTCACCTGAGTGGCAACAGTTGGTCATTTCAGAACAATCACGGTTTATGCTCCATCGGACAGGAAGCAAACACCGTGGAACAATTGTCTGACGGGCCTAGGTCAGAGGAGGGTACTTTATGATGTGGGGGACGTTTTTGTGTTATTCCCTAGACGATTTCGTCATTCCAGAAGGCACAACACAAGTATGCATCTGTCCTTGGGAAACAAGCCCAACCCTACATGCACTTGTCTTTTTTCCGACGCACGATGGCCAAGTGTGATAGAGCGCAGGCTGTAGCAGTGAATTGTTCAAATTTGACCTAACAATTGGAATGCATGCAATACATAGTATTGCAGAAGAAAACATGGATACATGAAAACGACATAAAACAAATATTCGGGTAAAAAACACAAACATAGAGCTGTAAATAGTTAGATAAACTGAATGACCCGCCACGGATCAATACAGATCTCGTATTGAAACATGTATAAATTAAAAAAAAAAGGGAAGATATGCAGTCTGTTGATTTAAAACATGTGTGGATGGAAATCCTACGTCAAGATAGCAAATTTTCTTTATTGAGTACCGTTTTTGCCTCATTACTGAGCTGCCTTCAGATCAGTCTACATAACCAACTAAGATTTTTACAAACAATTCTGTTGGAAGGACATCCGCAACTATTATAGCAGAGGTTGCAAATACCGATTCCGTTGTAAATTTCTTTATTTTAACACGACTAAATTCAAATTGTGAACGGCCGGGCTAGTGGCCCCGCGTTCTTCCCTCCGTCAATAGATGGCAGCACTTTTTCCACTCTGGTTACCAATTTGCCTCCTTATTCGCATCCGCTACTCCCTGTTATGTGCTTATAGGCAGCACACCGCGCCAGGTACACGCGGCGCTCGGGGACCACAGCATAGCGTTATGTGTCGTGGTACCATTTGTATATATCCCCTACGCAGGCAGTCGTCCGTAGTACCCTCTGGTGTCTCTTGAGCATTGGCTTAGGTTTCACAGGACCTAACATGACCGGCGGTTTAGAAAGGTTTTTTAAAAGTTTTTGAAAGTTTTTAGAAAAAATATTTGTTTTTTGTTTTTTACGTGTGTTGCGGAGTGTGAAAATTATCTCTCGTCCTTTGCTATTTTCAGTACGACAACTGAGGATGGGCTTGTAACAGTCTGAAACCAGTCGTGTGAAAATAAAATAATTTACAACTGAAGCGGTATTTTCAATCTCTGCTAAGATTTTCACTTTAACTGTTGTTGTTGTTGTGGTCTTCAGTCCTGAGACTGGTTTGATGCAGCTCTCCATGCTAATCTATCCTGTGCAAGCTTCTTCACCTCCCAGTACCCACTGCAACCTACATCCTTCTGAATCTGCTTAGTGTATTCATCTCTTGGTCTCCCTCTACGATTTTTACCCTCCACACTGCCCTCCAGTACTAAATTGGTGAGCCCTTGATGCCTCAGAACATGTCCTACCAACCGATCCCTTTTTCTAGTCAAGTTGTGCCACAAACTCCTCTTCTCCCCAATTCTATTCAATACCTCCTCATAAGTTATGTGATCTACCCATTTAATCTTCAGCATTCTTCTGTAACACCACATTTCGAAAGCTTCTATTCTCCTCTTGTCTAAACTATACATCGTCCATGTTTCAATTCCATACATGGCTACACTCCATACAAATACTTTCAGAAACGACTTCCTGACACTTTAATCTATACTCGATGTTAACAAATTGCTCTTCTTCAGAAACGCTTTCCTTGCCATTGCCAGTCTACGTTTTATATCCTCTCTACTTCGACCATCATAAGTTATTTTGCTCCGCAAATAGCAAAACTTCTTTATTACTTTAAGTGTCTCATTTCCTAATCTAATTCCCTCAGCATCACCCTACTTAATTCGACTACATTCCATTATCCTCGTTTTGCTTTTGTTGATGTTCGTCTTATATCCTCCTTTCAAGACACTGTCCATTCCGTTCAACTGCTCTTCCAAGTCCTTTACTGTCTCTGACAGAATTACAATGTCGAACCTTAAAGTTTTAATTTCTTCTCCATGGATTTTACTACCCACTCCGAATTTTTCATTTGTTTCCTTTACTGCTTGTTCAATATACAGATTGAATAACATCGGGGATAGGCTACAGCCCTGCGTCATTCCCTTCCCAACCACTGCTACCCTTTCATGACCCTCGACTCTTATAACTGCCATCTGGTTTCTGTACAAATTGTAAATAGCCTTTAGCTTCCTGTATTTTACCGCTGACACCTTCAGAATTTGAGAGTATTCCAATCAACTCTGTGGGAATTTTCTCTAAGTCTACAAATGCTAGAAACGTAGGTTTGCCTTTTCTTGATGTAGCTTCCAAGATAAGTCGTAGGGTCAGTATTGCCTCACGTGTTCCAATATTTCTACGGAATCCATACTGATCTTCCCCGAGGTCGGCTTCTACCAGTTTTTCCATTCGTCTGTAAAGAATTCGTGTTAGTATTTTGCAGCCGTGACTTATTAAACTGATAGTTCGGTAATTTTCACATCCGTCTACACCTGCTTTCTTTGGGCTTAACTATAGCATCTCATCTCTAAAGGTACCGCGATGTGTAATGAGTGCCACACACTGACCAAGATTTTAAACTGATCTGAAGATGGCTCAGCAATGAGTCGAAATCGGTAGTCAATAAAGAAAATTTTCGTACAGTGCATATGATTTTTATCCAGACAGATTTTAAATCTTCTCTATATTGTACTCGACTGGAAATAACTGACATGAATAGGCGAAACGTGTTTGATACACACAAATAAAATTTGAGTTCCAGAAATATTTTCCTTACCTATAAGATAATGCATAAGTAATTTAACTGAAGGTGTTGCATTTTCTTATAAAATTATCCTTTGGCCCAGGCGTTTACAGAGGCCTTCGCCATCGTGATTTGACACGTGTTTCGGACGCGACGTCCCATCTTCAGAGGCGTGACGCTCCTGGAGCAGGCCGCCGACGTCGGCGTCCCTGGCTGGGTCGGCCTTAATTGCCGGCAGCGGCCACCTGGAGGGGCCATGCATTATCGAAGCGGCGGCCGGGCAGGTAAGCCGCCGGCTCGCCGTATCTCTCGCTAAGCCCCAGATAACAAACGTGCAGGATTGTTCTCCATTACGAAACGACGCCGCGTCCCTGGATTACCGCCATCTGCATACGCCGCCGCTGCCACTGCCGCTGCCGCTTCCTTCCCTCGCCGTAATTTATGCCAGCGTCTGAAGCAATTAGAGGAATTCCCAGGGCCGTCCCCAAATTGTTAGCGAATGCTCCCCCGGGGTGAGATTCATAATGAATTTGTACGTTACTCGTGCTCAAAATATCGCGCCAGTAGACAACAGCATTGTTTCCACTGAAATCCTTCTCTAAACAAGAATATGAATTTATACATACATAAATGCGCAATAGAGGGCGTACAGCAGTATATTTATTGGTGAAGTATATCTGTATCTCGTATGTAATTTACTGAGCAATACTTAAGATCGAATTCCCTAAGTAAAAATAAAATGGAAATGTCCGTCGAATTTGGCTCAAGATGGCTCTGAGCACTATGGGACTTAACATCTGTGGTGATCAGTCCCCTAGAACTTAGAACTACTTAAACCTAACTAACCTAAGGACATCACACACATCCATGCCCGAGGCAGGATTCGAACCTGCGACTGTAGCAATCGCGCGCTTCCGGACTGCGCGCCTAGAACCGCTAGACCACCGCGGCCGGCGTCGAATTTGGTATGAATATGAGTTTGTCACCCATATTACCTCATTTGGAGCTACAGCTTACTGTGTTGGTGGCGGCGCACAGTGGGCCAGAATCTTGAGAAGGTCACCAAAAAAGAAAAAAATAAGTTTATAGATGCGAATTTTGGACTGTTAGGTTGGTTGCAGCAATGCTGGAACAACTGAATGCCGGGTGTGCGGACGACCACATGTTGATTTGTTGGGTTATATCTCAGGTCAAATGCGGCAGTTCATTGTTATCGTGCGTGTAGTCGGCCAGGCTACAAAAACAGTCATGTTTTTGAAGAAAACTTATTTGTGTTTTGTGCAAGTGAAGCCAATACTTCCAATATGGAAGGTATTCCAGGAGGTGTGCAATAGTGAAGAAACATTTACATCGCTATTAAATCACCAATTATGCTTGTTTATTTTTCAATTATCGTACTACAGGAAAATGGAAGAGAAAATTGTAAAATACGCTTAAAAAATAGACATAAGTTATGAATTCCATGGCATTCCGCTTTCTTTTGCGCTGTGTCCGCAAGTATATATTATCGCCTTTGTAAATTAAGCTTCAGATCCTGCTATTAGTTGCTACTCTGCCTTGGAGCCACGTTTTAATCGACACTTGCAAAATGTCATTGTTGAGACATCTTCAAAAATGACAGTACAGTTAGTTAATTATGAGCTGCATTTGTACAAAATGGCTCTGAGCACTATGGGACTCAACTTCTGAGGTCATTAGTCCCCTAGAACTTAGAACTAGTTAAACCTAACTAACCTAAGGACATCACACACATCCATGCCCGACGCAGGATTCGAACCTGCGACCGTAGCGGTCTCACGGTTCCAGACTGCAGCGCCTAGAACCGCACGGCCACTTCGGCCGGCTACATTTGTACAATTTAAATTATTTTAAAGAATAAAATAATTAGAAAAATGACGAAAATTGTAATACAGATTTTTTTTTAATTTCAGTTTCGTCTTATCCAGCGTATTCCAGAATAGGATTATCGAGGAAATATATTTTTCTAATAACAAAAGAGTATTTGTCTAACGATTTGGAAGCGGTCATAAAACATTTGGAAAAGTCGTTGACAGAAAGAAGTGGACATACAATTACAATTCCCGATGATACCATTTCGATTCTGTTCACAAAGTTAAGAAGCAAATATAAGGATGCAACTCGGCGACAAGATTATTTTTTCAAGAAGAACGAAAGGTGGTAAATGCAATAGTATATATTCTGACTGATGCGAAACCTGCAAGTGTGACTAAATCCACTGGCCGACCTGCTACAAAATTTGAAACATTATTTGATAAGTCCAAAAGAAGGAGGACTGATGGGATTCGTACGAAGTTCAGTCCTGTTAAATTATCGTTCGCTGTGCAAATGAGTCTTCCGTCTTCGGGGCACCTATACGCTGCTAAGACTGTGAAAGACGTCACACTCTGAATTCCATCCGAGGAGAAAAAATATAAAGCAGGTTTGCGATTGTCAACATCATCGCCATACTCTTCTGATGCAAATGAAGGTATAGCACTTCTTTTAGACTTGTAATTGTCAAAAGAATCTTACCAGCTTTTGAGAAACTGCTTAAACACGCTATATACACCGTACCCAGCTATTCTGGCAGCAAAACAAGATTGCTGCCCTCCAGACGAAAGCCTCACTTTTACCGAATCAAAAGCTCAGGTACCGTTGCAAGCTTTGTTAGAGCACACCATTCAACGTGTTGTACTGCGGAAACGAGATGATGATGTACTTGTGAGTGATTCAGAAATGTCTAATATGGCTTTTATTTGTAAGTGGAAGTTCGACGGAACTTCCGGGCAAAGCATGTATAAAATAAAGTTTTCAGATTCGAGTATTTCAGATGCAAGTTTATTTTTCACTCGCTTGTTCCACTGAAACTTGCAGGTGTGAATGAAGAAATGAAAGATCGAAAAGATCTTATGGACTTATACGAAGCCATCTTCAACCCTCTTTTGCGGAGCACTCCAGTTAGTATTTACAAAGGAAACAGAGCAGGCGTCTTTAAATGAGAAAGGGTATTACGACAAACAGATCGAACAACTCCAGGCATTCGAAACAGTCATTCATGGGAAAGACATTTCCATTTAATACAATTTAAGCATGACCATGGTAGATGGTAAAGTGTACAATGCTGTCACCAACAGAAAATCTGCGCAACGGTGCTATCTCTGCCAGGCCACGCTCAACCAGTTTAATAACATTGACGATGTTTTCAAGGGACAGGTTACCGCCGATTATCTGCATTACGGACTGTCAACTCTTCACACCTGGATTCAATGTTTTGAATGCTGTTTTCATTTGGCATACAAAAGTGGCAAGCAGGTAAAGCGGAAGATAAAGAGGGAAAATACTGAAAGCCATCATTCAAAAAGCTTTCAAACAGCAGATTGGAATTTTAATCGACATGCCAAAACAAGGGTTTGGCAGTACGAACGACGTTTTTTTGAAAACACTCCAACATCACCGCTGATAACTGTGGTTTCCCAAGAACTAATCCACCGTTTTTATATATTTTTTTAAGACGATTTATAGAGGACGTCAGATCGACATTGAAAAGTTTCGAGCACACGTCTTAGCAAAAGCCAGGCACTACGTGAAAGAACGCCCCTGGTACAACATGCCAACAGCATTCCATTGGTTGCTGATCCACGGTCCTGACATTATTTCTTCGTCCAATTTGCCCATCGGTCAACTGTCGGAGGATGCTCAGGTATCAACCAATAAGTTGATAAAGCAATATTGCCGAAGTTTTCCTCGAAAGTTTTCAAGAGTTAACACTATGGAAGACGAGCTTAGGACACTGTTGGCAACGACAGACCCTAAATTTCTTCGTTACGAAAATCTTCGTCAAAGAAACTGAAGAGTTTGTAGCCAGAAGTCGTTGCCCACTTAGTTTCTGTGGCGGAAGATTATCAAGATTCAGATGCAGATGGTGAGGAAAGTGTCTGAAGGTGATGGCGCTTCAGCAGAAGCAGAAAAAGATGATGACGGTGAAAAGGAATAAGAAAACGAAAAACTGTAATTTTAGTTATAAAAAATTTACGAAGTAAAAATTATAATTGAAGTGAAGTAATGTTTTGTAATATTATACACCATATTGTACCCTCTATTTGGTCCTTTCTTTGAGATTTCCACTTTTTTTGGTTAAAATTTTTAATCATTAACTACAAGATCCCCTAAATAATGACTTTTATGTAAATATAAATATATAAATAAATATAAATATATAAATAAATATAAATAAAAATATATCAATTTTGACGCCATTTGGATCTACCATTTTATTTATTTTTTAACTCAGTCTTCATCAGCAACGTTGATAATTCCCTAAAAATTACTTTTATATGAAAAAAATGACAGTAGTGTACATGGAGCCCGCCAACGTGGATCCGCCATTTTTTTTTCACTTTTTGGTATCATATTCTTCATGAGAAACTCCGTTAACTCTTACATACTAAGTTTGATACAATTTCAACAATTCCTTGTATTCTTACCGACTTTTTGGGAATCTGACCCACTGTGCCGCGGTAGAAACACTCTCCCGGCCATCGAGCTTTAAATGTTTTGTGGTCTCCCTAAGACACCTAACACGATTGCTGAAATGGTTCCTTTGAAAAGAACGCGGGGTATTCCTCACCAACGTGTTTGTACTCTGTCTCTGCTGACGTCGTCAGCTTGTAGCACTTCTATGAATATGTGGTGTCCGCTCATTGGAACATGTCAGAAGGAACAGGCATCACGCGGAACCCGCAGCTGTACTACATTTTTGTAAATTGATGGAGAAGAGGGGGAGCGTGGGGGACAGAGGAAACGACATGGACGGGACGGGGATTGCGGATAGGTGGTGCTTGAAATTTGGGCGTAACGGTAGAGACCGCGGGGTGTAAGAACTGCGTTCCAGGAGGAGCAGTGATTAACGTCGCTGCTTCGTAAGCAAGTGATCTAGGGTTCAAATCCCGATCCCAGAAACAGTTTCACTAGTCGCCGCTGCTTCCACATGGAGCCCTTTCCCTTCCTTCCTCCCCCCCCCCCCCCCCCACAACCCCACACCCATACACACACACACACACACACCCTCCAACCCACAGTTTACATATTGTGTAGCAGTTCGTTTCGAAAACGGGTTCAAGGGAAAGCTGCTGTCCTCATTTCTTCAACGAGATATAGCACAACTATGCAAATTAATAGGATATTGCCAATTGAAGAAATGAATGGGTGGTGTATAACAACTGGATTTATGTGAGGTAATTAATAAAAATTACTACATCAGATCATAATCCCCAATTAAACGTAATAACAGCCAATCAGGTAATCATCTCGTTAAACGTTCCCCCACCTTTACTTTCGTACCACTAAGCATGCCATCGGTGGCAGTTTTATTTCATTCAGCAATTTTCTTCCATAAATGTGCAAGAAAGTAGGTACGAAAATCTATGTGCGAAAAAATGGCACCAGCTGTGGCCGTCAGGTACACGGACACCATGTGAGTGAGATCTGTAGCTCAAAAAGAGGCTAACATGTCAGTATTATACATTGCCGAAGTCCAGTAAGGTTTACTGGAATGGAGAATTACAACAGTACATTGCAGTGAGAATGAGATGCTTCACTGTTGTTATTTACTTGCGTTACTTACGCCTACTATGAGTTATACAGGGGGAAAGCTAAATAAAACCGACAGGCTTCTTGGCCATACACAAACACCATCTCTGCTAGATTCCCCACACGAATACCGTATCACTCTGCTGATTACAATACGCTGCGTCAATCACACAGCCTACAGCACACAAAGAGCACACGGCACGCGGACAGAGAAACTTCCATTCGACAGCGCCGTCTACTGTGGTTACGATGTATTTCCGTTCACACGATCGAAGGACCTTTCTTCCTCCATTTGCAGTCAGGAATCCGCCTCTGCATTTTGTCGGTTTTATCAGTATTTACTCTGTATAAGTAAACTTACTTACCCAAGTCCGTGCAAAATGAGCTGCTTAGCAGGTACTTTTTACTGCCTTCCTAAATAAGTAATTTTTAGTAATCTCTTTCAACACCTTGAGCAGTTTTTGGTATCATTTGATAGTAAATCATGTTTTCACTTTGTTCATTCTGTATTGGTAAATATAAGTTCAGCCTAGGTTTTTTGCCATGCTCATGGACAGTACTGTTTGTGCGGTAAGTATCAGGTATGCTTAAATGAGTAGCGAATATTATCCCATGGGTGTACTTAAGATGTCTGTCTTTTTCTTATTTCTTTCAGTAAGCTCCATCACTCTTTCTAGTCATTATTATCAGGGCACTTTTTTGTAGTTTAAAAACTGTGTACACATATCGTGCTTTTGTTCCCCGAAAACAACTTCTTGATTAAAAACTTAATACATATATCAATAATATGTAACTAAATGACATTGACTATTAAAAATTGATTAGAGGATTCATCCTGACGACGATCTACGTTGCCTAATAAAAAACGTGAAGAGGCCAGAGGGGGAGAAGGAAACGAAAATCTTAACTGTTTGAGACGGTACGTCATGTTATTTCAGTGATTGTGAAATGGAGTCAAATTTACAAAGAACTTAACAGCACGAGACCTCTAACCGGTATGACGTTGCATCGCCTCTATCCTGGATTCTTGCACTATATGGCTGTGAAGTGGTGGTCGAAGTAGAGAGGATATAAAATGTAGACTGGCAATGGCAAGGAAATCGTTTCTGAAGAAGAGAAATTTGTTAACGTCGAGTATAGATTTAAGTGTCAGGAAGTCGTTTCTGAAAGTATTTGCATGGAGTGTAGCCATGTATGGAAGTGAAACATGGACGATAACTAGTTTGGACAAGAAGAGAATAGAAGCTTTCGAAATGTGGTGCTACAGAAGAATGCTGAAGATAAGGTGGGTAGATCACGTAACTAATGAGGAGGTATTGAATAGGATTGGGGAGAAGAGAAGTTTGTGGCACAACTTGACTAGAAGAAGGGATCGGTTGGTAGGACATGTTTTGAGGCATAAAGGGATCACAAATTTATCATTGGAGGGCAGCGTGGAGGGTAAAAATCGTAGAGGGAGACCAAGAGATGAATACACTAAGCAGATTCAGAAGGATGTAGGTTGCAGTAGGTACTGGGAGATGAAGAAGCTTGCACAGGATAGAGTAGCATGGAGAGCTGCATCAAACCAGTCTCAGGACTGAAGACCACAACAACAACAATGGCTGTGAAGTATATGGTTAACCCATTGTACCTTATCCTGAGGAAAACTGGTTCACAACTGATGTAGCTCTCGTCGTTTCACTGCCATTGCGTGGATTGGAAGGTGATATGCTTTTCAGCAGGAGACGTATAGGAAAGAAAGAAGCTAAATTTAATCGTCCTTCAAGACTACTGAATTGTAATGGTAGGTGCAAGATTCATGGGACGATCCTTTATGATCGTCCGAGATGGTACCACACATGTTGTGTCAGGGGCACATATCAATATCTTGGTGGCTGTGGTATTGCCTCAGCATCACACTGGAAGTTCATAGAAACACGCGTCATATGTGGATAAGCATTGTGTTATTGGATAATGGCACCATGATACTGTCAAATGAGAGGTAATACATAGGGTTGCAAGACGTCAGTGAGGTCAGAGTTTCTCCAATCACCACCAGCGGTGACCTGAAATCATATCCACATACCACGATGTCAGGAGTAACACCGCTGTGTCTTCACCATATTTCCTATTTTGCAGAAAATTTTGTAATTGTGAGGATATGCTGTTTGGTTTAGAGGTCTGTTGTCTCCTTTTAGGCCATCTGACTTCTAGGCTGCCATCCGAAAGGAGACTTCATCATACATCTGCACTGAGATTAGTGTGGAAGATGTTCAATTCTGTGTAATAGTCAGTTCCAGCTGGAAACTAATTTCCCCCACAAATTCACACTAGATCTGAAAATTCAACAAGCAGACAAGATCCTGGAGGGCGTCCTGGAAGGCTTCCCATTTGCTGGAGATTAAAAAGCAGTCACGCCGCGGTGAGACACTCGAGAGGCACAAAGCAGGCGGCGAAGCTCCTTTCATCCTGTCCTGCTTACCGCTTCTCGTTATAACGACAGCCGAGTCTCACTGCTCGTTAAGTAGCTTAGCTTTGACATTTACGCATTTACCTTGTTTTCTGATACAGCTGCAGTCCTCGAGTGCCACATCCCCCCTTCTCTCTCTCTCTCTCTCTCTCTCTCTCTCTCTCTCTCCGTCTCACGTTCTCTCTTCTTCCGCCCTTTGCCTCTATCCTATCGTTACGACGCCCCTCCATCGCAATACACTTGCAGTAATCTCCTTTGAGTGCGTTCGCAGTTGTCGAGGCACCCATGCGCTCCAGACTTCGAATAAATAACGTTTCCTTTCGCATTCTTTTACAAAGGAGCAGAATCTGGTGCGATTCTGTTGTTATTGACACTCAGAACCGTCCCTGCCTGGTGGCTATTTATCCAGACAGCCCGGCACTGGATTTCGTAAACATCTAATTAGCATTGCCAGCAACTCTGGACAGGCGAGCTAAATTTCGTTTCCCTCTGATGCCAACGTAAAATGAGAAAAAGGACCTTGCTTTCCCACAAGGTATTTGTCGATCGTGTTAAATGTATTCAACTTGTAATTGAATCCTTAGAAACTCATACCATCTTTGTAACCTCTTTTTGCTCTCAGTAATAAAGGAAATCTCATAAATAAATGAAAGAGAAGTAACTGTTTATGATAAGTTTACAAACAATTATTTTTGTGAAATCTACAATGATATCTAACAATTACAGGGTGGTTGTTTATTTCATTTCAGAAACTTGAGATGTATTCCAGTATATACTGATATAAACGTCTGATATATTCGTGCTTTTTTCGGAGGAACCTATGGTTGCATCAGTCTTGTTACGGATATGATACACAGGGGTGTGCAGGAAACATTGGACTCCACAACTGACCAGTAACTGATTCGCACAGCTAAATTACACTCACATCACAGACATATCACATTTATATCTACTGGATGTTATAATATTCTACAGTCTGCGGCTACCGCAAAAGATAATACAGCGAGTATCTAGTTAGTTACCATGCACCGGCTGTAATACACAGCACAATGAAGGAAACTGTTGCCTTCCTGCCCAGAGTTCACGAGCACGTAGGCGACGGTGGACAATGGCCAACCAGCTAATCACAAAGAAACGAACACTAGAATAACCTAAAATTAACGCAAATACATCTCACTTATTTGTACAAGTGGATTAATTCAAGAAACGGACTGGGATGTGCTGGTGAGACCCATACGAGGTACACACAATCATGAACAGGGCTATCAAAGAACTTGGAAATAAAAAGGACACATGTTATCAAATACCACACGGGATTTTTAGACACTTATTATTTGCAGAATTTCATACACGATATGATGGAGGACACTGAGGCGTGCCACCCATATGACTGACCATGTGCAGTGGCGATATACAAAGGTGGGCACACTACTCTCAAAGATACCGTCACTAAAGTGATGTCTTGCATTGGATTTAAAATACTTCTCCTCAGAAATTAACACATCCAGTAATCGCGCAAATCAAGAACACATGTGGGATTGGCAGACAAAGGCAGGTATGCTATTCGCAAAGAAAAGTCACTGGGAAAATTGAAAAAATGCACTTGGAATCCTGCTCAAATTGTCTACTACCAAGTGTTCATAAAATACAAAACCGAAATGCTTAGTGCATGTGATACTTAAGGACATATCGATGCCTGGAATTAACAAACAGGAATCATAATCACACTTCAAGTTTCACACAGAATTTACAAAAATAATCGAAATCAACGGACACTGCCTCATTTCTCTAACATCGATAACTCTGAAACAAAACCGCTTCAGCTGTGCTTAGTCTTTTTATTATTAAATCACTACCGATTTCGCGGAACCTGAACATGTGGCTTGGAGTGCCACGAAAGCAGTACTGATCCAATAGTAAAAGGATTAAATACAGCTGAAGCGATTGATGACTACTCATAGCTGAGAATGCCCTACCTACAAGGCAGTATGCTGAGAGAAAAGGAACTAGATGTTTCTATCACTAAAAAATCTATTCTTATTACTGAATCTCTGAAATGAGCAAACGCTTCAAGAGAGCGGATGTTCGCTTTTTTTTTTTTGGGGGGGGGGGGGGGCTCAGTCTACTGACTGGTTGATGCAGCCCGTCACGATTTCCTTTCCTGTGCTAACCTCTTCATCTCAGAGTAGCACATGCAACCTACGTCCTCAATTATTTTCTGGATGTATTTCAATCTCTGTCTTCCTCTACAGTTTTTGCCCTCTACACGTCCCTCTATTACCATGAAAATCATCGCAGAACGTCCTCATTCCTTATCAGTCAACCTAATTTTCAACATTCGTCTGTAGCACCACATTTCAAATGCTTCGACCTTCTTCTGTTCCAGTTTTCCCACAGTCCAAGTTTAACTACCATACAATGCTGTACTCCAGACGTACATTCTCAGAAATTTCTTCCACAAATTAAGTATGATATTTGATATTAGTAGACTTCTCTTGGCCAGGAAAGCCTTTTTTGCCATAGATAGTTGCTTTTGATGTCCTCCTTGTTCGTCCATCTTAGGTTATTTTACTGCCTAGGTAGCAGAATTCCTTAACTTCATCTACTTCGTCACCGTCAATCCTGATGTTAAGTTTCTCGCTGTTCTCATTTCTGCTCCTTCTCATTACCTTCGTCTTTCTTAGATTTACTCTCAATCTATACTGTGTACTCATTAGATTGTTCATTCCGTTCAGCAGATCATTTAATTCTTCTTCACTTTCACTCAGCAATGTCATCAGCGATCATTGATATTCTTTCACTTTGAATTTTAATTCTACTCCTGAACCTTTCTTTTATTTCCACCATTGCCTATTCGATGTACAGATTGAACAGTAGGCGGGAAAGATTACATCACGGTCTTACACCCTTTTTAATCCGGGCACTTCGTTCTTGGTCGTCCACTCTGACTATTCTCTTTTGGTTGTTGTACATATTGTACATTACTCGTCTCTCCCTATAACTTACCCTTATTTTTCTCAGAATTTCGAACATCTTGCACAATTTTACAATATCTAAAGCTTTTTCCAGGTCGACAAATCCTATGAACGTGTCTTTATTTTTCTTTAGTCTTGCTTCCATTATTAACCGGAGAGTGGGAATTGCCTCTCTCGTGTCTTTAACTTTCCTAAAGCCAAACTGATCGTCATCTAGCACATCCTCAATTTTCTTTGCCATTCTTCTGTATGTTATACTTGTCAGCAGCTTGGGTGCGTGAACTATTAAGATGACTGCACGACAGTTCTCGCACTTGTCAGCTCTTGCAGTCTTCAGAATTTTGTGGATCGTATGTCGCCAGACTCATACATTCTACACACGAACATGAATAGTCGTTTTGTTGGCACTTACCCCAATGGTTTCAGAAATTCTGGTGGAATGTTACCTATCCTTTGTGTCATATTTGGTCTTAAGTCCCCCAAAGCGCTTTTACATTCTGACTTTCCTGCAACCATTTCTTTTTCGATTTCATCACATTTTTTTATGCAGCCATTTCATCTTAGCTTCTCTGCACTTCCTATTTATTTCATTCCTCAGCGTTCTGTATTTCTGTGCTCCTGAGTTTCCTGGAACATATTTATACTTCTTCCTTTCATCGATCAAATTAAGTTTATCTTCTGTTACGCAAGGTTTCTTCGCAGTTACCTTCTTTGAACCCATGTTTTTCTTTCCAAATTCTGTGGTAACCCTTTTTAAAGATGTCCAGTCTTCTTCAACCTTGCTGTCTCCTGAGCTATTCCAATTTCCTGTACCTATAGCCATAGAGAACTTCAAGCATATCTCGTCGTTCCTGAGTACTTCTGCATACCACTTCTTGTGTATTGATTCTTCCTGACTAATGTCTTAAACATTATTATATAGTGATCTGGGTCTTTATCCTCTCCTGGGTACGCCTTACAATCCAGTATCTGATTTCGGAATCTCTGCCTGACCATGATGTATTCTAACTGAAATCTTCCCCTATCACCCGGCCTTTTCCAAGTATACCCCCTCCTCTTGTGATTCGTGAACACAGCACTCGCTATTACTAGCTGAAACTTGTTACAGAACTCAGTTAATGTTTCTCCTCTCTCATTCCTTGTCCCAAGCCCATACTCTCCTGCAAAGTTTTCTTGTACTCCTTCCCCTACAATTGCATTCCAGTCTCCCATGACTATTACATTTTCGTCTACCTTCACGATCTGTATTCCCCTCTCAATATCCTCATACACTTTGTCCATCACTCCATCTTGCGACGTTGGCATATATACCTGAGTTATCGTTGTCGGTGTTGGTTTGCTGTCGATCTGAGAAGCATAACCGTATCACTGAACAGTTCACAGTAACACACTCTCTGCCCTACCTTTGTATTCATAACTAATCTTACTCCTGTTATACCACTTTCCGCTGGTGTTGATATTACGCTATACTCATGTGATCCCAAATCCTTGTCTTCTTTTCATTTCATTTCACTGACCCCTACTATATCTAGGTTAAACCTTTGCATTTCCCTTTTCAGATTTTCTAGTCTCCCTATTACATTCAGCCTTCTGATATTCCACGTTCCGATTCGTAGAACGGTGAATCTTTTGCTGAAGAAGGGATCATCACGACACTTCTTCAATTACAGGCCACATGTCCTGTTGATACACGTTACGTGTCTTTAATGTATTGCTTTCCATTGCCTTCTGCATCCTCTTGCCGTTGATATTTGTAGGTTCTTCCGCAGACCGTTGGCAGAACTAGGGTGACTTCTTATGCCGGAAGTCTTCGGCCGCCAATGCTGACTATTAATCAAAATTTAAGCAGTGACGGGATTCTAACCCGGGACTCAGGACGGTTTGATTACTAATCGAAGACTCTACCCTTTGTTTTCGTTTTTTTGATCTCGTTTTGTTTCTCACCGAACATGCTAAGCTACCTTGCCGGCACCCCTAGACCACGCTAGTCTTCGTGCTCGCTTACCATACCTAGAAGAAGACCCCCCCGTTCAAATAAATTGAAGGAGAAAATCCGTGGAGGCTTTGGCCAAATACGGCACGCCAGAACTGTTTTACTCCTTCCCTAGTGTCTCCTCTTTGCTAAACCTGGACGTGATGTTAGGTTGACAATGGTTCTGTCCAACTTATGCGTCTGTAGCTGCCCTGCGTAACCATTGAAACTCCCGTTGTACACATATCCCCACACATTTGGAGCACGGAGAAGAAAACAAAAGAATCGGAAATGATGTGTAACAACGAATAAATGAACGAGTTCGCACATTCCTCCTCCGTAGAACATTGGTCCTTCGACCTGTAAACACGAGGAAGGGTAATGTTGCATGTATGCAAGTTCCATCTAAATGATGACAATGAAACGGTCCACTTGGTCCCCTTCGCCATAACTGTGCAGAAGAAGTATTATTATGCTAAAAGGAAGTTGAAACGTCTCACACATATCATCTGCGAGCGTTCACTACTAACTACGGCCATTCTGAGTTTTCACTGTTTGCGTCGTGCTGATCTACGTTGCCGTAGTATAAATTAGAAAGGAATTAACTGATCTGAGACATATTTTCAAAATTATTATGTTGCATATAGATAAGACAGATCAATCCTGCATTTTGCGACATGTCTTATTGTATTTAGATGCTCATACAAGACTATGTAGAAACATCTTGCTAGTTCACGGTGGGATAGTGGTTTAACAACGAATCATTCTATGAAAACGCTTATATCACGTTTTGGATAAATGCAAGGATCACCAGTAAGCTCTTAGGGTTTACTTGAAACCCATATTTTGTATCGATTGACACAGAGCTATGGTCATCATTCATGTCTAATGTGGCAAAACTAATATCCAAGCCACTGAGATGCACAATGATTTCCTTATACGAGGAGGGCCCTCAGGGTCTCAGCATTCGTTTGCTGGGTGCGGACTTGGCGGCCCCTGTGATGCTGATCTGGGGACTGGTAAGCACCGCCAGTCCTGTGTCACCATAAGCTCTGGACATGCTTTAGCGATCACGGTGGCGCGCTGCGATGCGACATTGTGTGCCGAAGGGGACGGGGATCTTTGCTTGACTGCCCGAATCTCGAGGTTGATAGAAACGTCAGTCTCAAGGTGTGCTGCGTGCCGATGAGATGCATGGCTGTTGAGATCGAACAGTAGTTAGTGGGTAACCTCTAGGCAACCTGCCACGTCTCAGATGTATGAGGCTTACCTAGACATTATCTAGATGGGCTTCTATTTCCCTTGCTGCTCGTAGGACTCAGATAGAATAATCGAAATTATCTCAATCTCCTACCAGCGGAAAGGGTGGGCCGCTGGTAGGTAACAACGTCCAATCAAACAAGACGACTCTTGTGCCAGTCCTCGTGACACAGGGATTAATATCAAGTTTGTCTCTAGTAACAGAACTAATGGTGGTAATCAGAATGTGTTTTTAATCGTGAAAAGCAAAGCGAACAGAGCTTCGACAAAGTTGCACCTTTCTGTATTCAGAAAGACTCAGAGGCCATTGCTGGCAATTTAAAATCAGTCAAGCGATTGCGTAATGGGTTGTTGTTGGTAGAAACTTCTGGTTCCGAACATGTTAAGGAACTCCAGAGAGGTCAATGCGTTGGGGAATACGCCTTTGAGTTACGCACCACTCTGAATCATAGCAAAGGCGTTCTGTCGTACAAATGTATGATTGACATTACCACGGAAGAACTGAAAGATGAGAGGGCTGAAGAATGTATGGCCGACGTGCAAAACATAATGAAGAGAGCAGATGATGATCTTCTAAAATCCTTCTTTATCCTGACCGTCAGTAGCATGAAACTACTGGAGGACGTAAAGGGTGGTTTTCTTCGCCTATGCGTGCGGCATTATGTCCCCGGCCAATGCGCTGTTTCAAATGCCAGCACTAAGAGCATACTAATCTTGGATGTAAGGGGGAATCCGCTTGTGGGGCAAGCGATCAGTTCGCTCACGAAGGAGTCACTTGCTTATCTCCTTTGAAATGTGTGAATTATTCTGGGGCTCACCCTGTCTAGAGTAAGGACTGCAGCGTGTATCTTGAGCAGCGGAAGATACAAGACCTTAAAAGTACAAAGCGCATCCCGTATAATGAGGTATAAAAAATGCGTAAAGCCATGCTGCCCCAGAATTCACTAACTCCTTTACTGTAGCTCTCAAGAAGCCTCTCCAGAAAGCGGATGCTTCTACACAAACTGAGGTTGCCAGTGCAGCACTAGTACAATAGCTTGCTGTTTTAAAATTCTACGAGTAATGTAGCACACGATACCAACGTCGACATGCATTATACAGCACCACTTACTGTACTGAAGGAGATGGTTGTATAATGATGTGGACATAGATTCCAAGATGGCTGCAGAGAATTGCCGAAATCGCTAATCTATAAGATTAAATGATTTTAGCGATCTTGCTAGCTGAAAATTTGTTCAGTGTTCATAATACTACAGATCGCTCCCAAGTTGACGATGTCAGAAGTGTTACTAGCACCTGAGTTTTTCAGTGCACTTGTGCTACTGCAGTTATTTCGAGTCGATACCTCCATCCAGACCATCAGAAAAGGCCATGGTTGTTGACACTGAGGAGCTTTCTGTCCTTCGTAAGGTTCGTTCTGGTCCACCCTCTATCGCTGCTACTACCACTTCCACAGTTGTGGCTCTGAAACCTCCCCAGGTGAAAAGAAATGGCCTATGAAGGCCAAGAATTGCCCACTGAGGGAGACAGGCGATGTCATCCACCATGTCACCTCTCTCGGATCTTCTTCAGAGCTGATGGACCTTGATGTAGGATGCCCCTGTAGTATAAGGCTACATGGCGTGTCACAAAAATGACCTAACAACAGAAGGAGCCAAGGGAGTGGTCGATGTGTTTGCCACTAACGCACACCATTCCTCTCTTCCCCCTTTCTATCGACCGGCACGCAGTTACAGTTGAAGTTCAGCTGTGTCGGAGGATCACTGTTTACTCGCTATATTCATGCGATTGACCCTGAGGCTGCAACAGAACTTATACAACAACTCCCATGGCCGTTTCTTCTACTGGAAGACATAGATTCACTCATGTATTCTAGGACTCTACCTGCTCTCTGGGTAGGAGTTTGGATACACTCATGACGTCCTACGAGCTGTGCATCCTCAACACAGGCACTCCTACTCATTTCTGTACTGCACCTGGGTCATTTCAGCCACAGATATCTCTTTCTGCTTTCCAGCCGCAGACTCTGTTCAGTGGAAAGTCACTGACGACTTCCACTCGACTCATCGCAAAGGACAGCAGAAAAAGTTCATGGCAAGCGTTCCTGGGCTCTGTCAACCTTTCTACTTGTTCTACAACAGCATGGGAAGCCATTAGGAGGATTTTTTGGTAAAAACAAACGGTTACCTGTAGCAGCGTTGTTGAATCGGGGGTAGACAATGACAGAGCATTTTGCTACGACTTTTGCCATTGCCAGCCAGGATCCTGAATGTCGCCGTTACCGTGCCACCGTGGAAAGGGGTGAGTTGGCCTTTAGGTCCGACAATTTAGAGTCCTACAATTGTCCATTCTCCATGTGCGAACTGGATTCGGCAGTCTCTGACGCTCGTGATACTGCGCCTGGTCTAGGCCATACCCGATACGGCACGCTGCTGAACTTGAAAGAAATGTTTTAATACGATACGGCAGACAGGTCACTTTCACAACTCGTGGAGGTAGGTAATTCTGATATATTTCCTCAAACCAAGAAAGAACCGGACGCTTGCCAGTAGTTACCGGAGCGTCACCTTAACGAGCTGTGTAGTTTCGAGCAGAAGAATGGTGTTCCTCAGCGATTGTTTAAGTGCTATCCTCTTTACCATAGCCACAAACAGTATCACGTATGTGGTAAGGAGCCCTGTACAATGCTCCTTATTTGTTTACGATAATGAGGTTTTCTGTTCTACCTCTAATAGTGCAACAGTGAGTCGTCAATTGCACTTCCTTCGGGGTGGAGGAGTGGGATGCAAAGTCTAGTTTCGCATTTTTTACAGAGAAATGTGTGTGTGTGTGTGTGTGTGTGTGTGTGTGTGTGTGTGTCTGTGTGTGTGTGTGTCTGTGTGTGTATGTGAGAGAGAGAAGAGAGTTTATTTTAATCATTGTCATCACATTTTTAACTAACTGGATTGCATATGGTGGACACCATTCACCCTTTTGTGGTTTTTGGGAGCAATTTTTGACTCCAAACTGTCTTGGTTACCGCATCTGAAGGAGCTGAAGCTAAGGCCCCTAAAGGTACCGATTTAGAAATGTCTTCCGCTGGTCTTGGGGAGCAGACAGGACGAATCTGCTCCAGCTTGATAGGACGTTCGTGCCATGGCTGCACGGTGTATGGATCAGCGAGGACTTCATACCTGAAGATCATTGACGCTATACACCATGAGACGATGAGGTTGGCAACGGACGTTTACAAGACTAGCCTCATACCCAATCTCTGTCCTGATGTTGTTGAACCATCACTTACCATCCGGCAGCCGCTTGTCATGGTGTTTCAGGCATGTCAGTTCCTCGCTAATCTCGCTTCCCCAGCATACCATATCATTGCTCGTACAGCTGTGGAATGTCGTCCATGGATAACGTTTCGAATCAGTTGGAAGTGTGTGCTAGAGTCCATTTGCGTGGGGCATGTACAGCTTCAAATCTGGAGCTTTAACAGATTGTCGCCCTGGTTGCTGCTGAGGCCCAGAGTAATTTTAGATTTTGTGCAATATGGGAGAGGTTGTACTCCTGCATATGTTTTTAATACATTATTTTTCTGGCATCTTAAACAAGCACAATAATTCTGTAGCTGTGGTTACTGGTACGTCTGAGAAGGAGGGACTGTTGGCTGCTCTGTTGTATTCCCCGATCATGTTTTCAGGATTTGACTGCCTCTAGACTTCACTGTCTGTGCCTCAATTTTGAGGACAGTGGAGCTTCTAAGACGTGTCTCGAGTGCTAAATTCCTTGCCCGTTCTATTAGTTGAGTACCCTTCTCTACAATGGTTGTACCCGGCAGATAAAATCTTTCAGAATATACAGGATGCCTTCCTCCAACTACAACCGCTGGATAATGATGTGACTGGAGCACATAGGTATTATGAGGAACGAAAGGATGGATGTAGCGGAGAAGGCCTGCTGTAATCCTTAGTTTGGTGTGCCATCCTTCGCTGTTGAGGTACGAAGTCACGCGTCGATGGGAAGATGGGTGGCTGGAAGTGACAGACAATAAGTTCCATCTAGTAAGGCTCACAATACGGTCGTATCATCCCCCTTTCAGCAACGCGCACAGGTCCCTCGTACTCGTCTTTGTAGAGGCAACAGCCCTATGATGTGTGGCTTCCTACTTCGGTAAGGGGACCCTCCAGTGTATGGTGCCTATGGCTATAGATCCCTGTGCGCCACATTTTAACAGACTGTTTTTTCTTTCAGCCCAGACAGCAGTGGCAGATGTTCTGACAGACCTGCCCTCTATTTTAAGTTACTTTCAAACCGATGTTACAGTTTTAAAGTCTGTGGTCCAATATGTTTCCTAAGATTTTAGGGAGATGTTCTTAATTTGTTAACAGGATGACTGAATCACCCGCGTTTTTTGCAAGTGGTCAGCCAATCACATTCACTTGCGTCGTTGTTTTAGCTTCTTTGTTGTTTTACTTATGTTTTAATCTTTTGTCTTAAAGCGTGTGAGATAGAGTGTCTGTGTGGTTCAACGCGAGAGCGGTGGGAATGAGTGCATGAATGCCGTTTTGCAGGCTTCATTGACACAGTGTGCAACAATTTTAGCCATTTTACCCACGTTCTTTTGTTTTAATATATGTAAGTGCGCTCATAACCTCGCCACTGAGCGTCCGTAAACTCGAAAAATACATAAAATCACACTAGACGAGGCGGATTCAAATCGTAACACCAATCGACAACGCGTATGATGTGAGGACAACCTGCTGTCCAATTCCTCTGCACAGTTATAATTATAATCTCATATAGCAAAATTATACGAGTATATGTCCCGGCATTAAAAAGTGTTGCAATACTTAATAAGCATGCTCTGAAGATAAAAATATACTGTAGTTGACAGTTAGACTTACAAGTGACATCTAGAAAATTAACAGGGTATTCTGCTGTAGTTTAGAAACGCCAGGTGATGTTACGAAATTAAACATTTAGAAATTGGCAGCTTCACTTAAATAGTGTCAGTCTGGCCAGTGAAATGAAGACCGTTGCCGGTTGTAGAAACAATTACTTGAAATTACAATCTGAAAAGATTGCAGTTAGAAAGTGTGTATGCGGAAACATACTTTCACAATACGCTTTAAAAGTAGCGCTTTAAAAGCATCATATGTAGAAAATTTTACGTCGGCGTGCTGAAAACACTAACACATATCAGTAGGTGGAAAGTTGAATTCGCAAATCTTTATGTAGAAGTCAAGATTTATGCATAATGGGTGATGAAGAAACTTTGTTTAGGAAACGGAGGTTTCATGGAAATCGGTTTACCAACAAAAAAGAGGAAGCAGCTCGAAATGAAGAACGCCCACTAACCAAACACCAATGCAGAGCGTGTATCCGAAAGACGATTGGTGTAAGTTGAACTACAGAAATGAGACTTATTCACATAAACACTCATTATCAGAACCTGTTATGAATGCAATCACGTCCACATTCAGGTTTCTTGCAAACCCTTATTTATTGAGCAAGTGTCTTTACGGAAAGACATAAAATGCAAATGAAAGCCTCAGTAATTTAATCTGGAATACATGCTCAGAAAGGACATGCTGTGGACTTGAAGTACTCAAAACAGGTGTCTATGATGCAGTTTTATGTTACAATAGCGGAAATAATGGCAGAATTGAATTGCTGAAGAGAGTTGGTATAGATCCTGGTGTCCTTACAACAAAAGCATTTAAGACCGTCGACGAGAGCAGGGTCAAGAAAGCTAACAGATCAGTGTCTTACCTCCAAATACAGGCCAGGCAGATTCGAACATGAGACAAGAGAAACCTGGAGGAAAAGGTGTATCAGTATGGAGGATTTTAAAATTGAAGTAAGCTTATTACATGCAGAAGTACGCGAAGAAAGTGAACCTCATTTTCTCTGTTTTAAATTTTTTACGTTATTGGAAGCCTTTTGTAAAAACGTATATGCTCTAATGGTATGAAATTTTCAGGAACTGTTCGCAGTGTGTTTCTGTCTTCCTGGAACTAAAAAATACGAGATCTGCAATTACATTCTGATTTTTAAGTGATTGTATGTAGAAAAAAATTAATATTGGATGTGTAAAATTAAAAACTCTGTTAATAATACAATTTTTACCAGAAATTAATATTGTAGTTCAGTGGTCGTATAACCTTCTCAGAACACTACAATAAAATTTTCAGTTTAATTACATGATTAGAATTTGAGTTATGGCTTTTAATAAAAAAGACAATAAAAAATTAAAAATTCAAATTTCTTGCAAAATATTAAACCTCCATATTTTATAATATTTTTACATTAAAACACAGCTCTTTTGCTTTGCATTTGCAATATTTTAGATTTGTACATTAGTAAATATGGCTGTAAGGATTTTTTAAATAAAGGTTTACATTTTCCTTTACATCCTCCCTTAATACTACCACATAGGTACACTATTTTACGCACTTCACCTAGGGTGCATACATACAAAACTTCTATCTATATCCGAATCCCGCTTCAGCTACTGCCGGGTCTGGGTGCTGACAAGTCCTCTCCATTTGGCTCGGTCCTCCCACCACTTTCCTTCCTCCACTTGCAGCCAGGTCACACCTTTCCTTTCTACAGACATTCTCACTCCTGTTTTCCACCGTGTTCTTGGGCGCCCTCTAGGTCTTTTCCCATCCAGCTTAAGTTCTTCCATAATTTTGGGAAGTCTCTGCCCATGCATCCTCTTAACATGCCTGTACCATCCTAATCTTTTTTTAAATTTATTCTCTCATACTTTCTTGTTTAAGGCCCTTTCTGATCTCTACATTCCTTACTCTGTCCATATATAAAAAACTTAAAATTTATATTGAGTTACATGTAAAAAACCAACAGTAATAATCACAATAACGTGCAAGACGCAGTGTAGTCCCCACATACAGTCATGCGGAATTGTAGTGTGTCATCTGTGACGATTGTGTTTTTCATTTCTGACTCTGTGACAACGCTCGGCTTTTCCACATATGGCGACAAAATATGCGATGCCATGATTTCACGATTCACGTGCTCGCGTGACGTATGTTCTACGAATGAGTACGATTCAGTGATATTTCAGATCCTCGAGGATTTTCATCAAGAGCGGTCTATTTCCTAGCTCTATGCTTATGGTAATAAAACAAGTAGTTTTAACGTATGTTGAGCATACATGCCTATGCTGTGTTACAATAGGTTAGAGTATACATATATGGAGGCCTATTCAAAATAGAGAAAGTGTGACGTACTGTTAGGAGCTGTAGTGACTACATGAGAAAATTTAATCTGCATCCTATAAATTACCGCAAGATAACGTTAGAGAGACATCAAAAACGCCATGCCATAAGCAGTGGAAGACCGCGTTCACGAGCATAGTGTATCAGAGCCACTGATTTTTGTTTTTGCGAGCCAATAATTCCATTTAAACACTTTCAGTTAGTCTCGCGAAATACACCCGGTTGCCATGGACTATCTGTGGTATGCATATCTTTGACGAAGTTTCCTGTATGTTCTGATAAACTGCTTACTGACTGAAATCCTAGAACAGTTCAACATTTGGTACTGTTAACGGTAACACTTGCTTGTATAGCTTGTTTTTGCAGTGTAGTAATTTCACGACTGAAAGCGCCTCCAATCTCCAGACCCGCTCCGAACGATTATCAAAACCAAACCAATGTTTATAAGATCTCCTGGATCACTCACTTCCCGCCAGAGATGAAACACTCAGGACTTTCTGCAGGCGCACCAAAGAAGGATCTGCCGTAATCAATAAATGTTTGATTACTTGATGGGGAATGTTGCTACGAGACTGGACACTGTCATAAGGATAATGGATGGGTCATCACCGTAATAGACGCCGCTGTACGAGGTGGGCCGACGGACAAAGTGTGAAGGCAATTCTAAACATGGGAATGGATGTTATTGATCACGTAGCACGTTCCCCACGCTAGAATAGGGTGAATTGTTTGTGACGCATCGATGCATTTAAATGTTAACATTACCCAATTGCTTCACGTTTCACCAGTTTTCACTTTGTAGCACTCCCACTTCTCCAGTTGTAGTTTTACGTCTAGTGCCACGGTTGTTACGAAAATTTTTTGTGTTAACTGAAGCTTAAGGACCTGGATGATGACTATTAAAGGGGGCTATTTGAACGATGAGTGGTAGTTCATCTTAGGCATATCCCACCCAACACTATTACACTAAACTAACTTGTACTGTTTAGGAGCAGTTAATAATTTCACTGATGAACCGCTCTTCTATAATATTACGTCTGTACAACATTACAGGGCGTGTAGCAGTAGAGAAATAAAGAAAATAGTACATAAATGATAGCGTGAACGTAGTATTCTCACCACTTCCACGAAGTGTTGTGCTCCAGGGGCGTTTACATTTATGAACTTCAACCTCAGTTTGAATTAATTCTTATTATAGATAACATTAGTTTTCGTTAAATCTCTATTCTTGTGTATTCTTGTTTGCTCCACAGCAGAATCATATCACTTTCTTCCTTGAACATTCGTGTAAATTTCAGAAAATGTAAGAATGCTTGCTTTTCCCGACGGCGGATTGTTTATTCCGTCTAAATATTAACATTATAACAGTGTGTCGGACGCTGAGTAACGAAGTAGGATCACTGCAGCTCAAGAATGTAAAATTTACCCCGTTCCATGTTAGGCAAACTGATGAACAATGTGAGATATTACGCGACGCAATACAGGGGCTGTGAATCATTTCTGTGGGAGAACAGGAACAACCGAGTGTGTATCAGCGACGTAAGGGTGTAGTCACATCCATAGGTGTCTGCTTAGCATACCACATGGAAAGGACTAAGATTATCAGTTGTTGCCTCTAAGTTACACATCAAGAGCTCATAATGCAGCTTTTTCGTAGCGGCAGCTGATACATTAAAAGTAGATAGCAGACGATGTTAGTACTGGTTTAGTTATCAGGAACACAGTATAGAATGATTTAATAGTGTAAGTTGCAGCTATTACAGTGGAACCGCAATCTGTCGGTGCTGATATGCGTACATAATGTCTGAATGAAGTATTTCCTCTACGAAAAAGATGAATAAACAGGTTAAAATTTCTTGGAGAAAGAAATATCGATATTCTTAACAACGAGCTGTAGGTGAATCACAATCTACTAACAGATTCCATGAATAGCAGACACTCAAAATCCATTGTAAACATTTTATTCTAAAAGACTTCACTGGAGGAGTCATCTTTGCTAACATCTGCAGTTAGTTATATCAAAAAGATATATATTAGTTGTTAACAGAGAAGAGCCAGAAACTTAATATCAGCATTTGTGAACACTAAATACATGAAGTTGAGGAACTCTGCCAGCTAGGCAGCAAAATAATCCATGTCGGACGGAGCAGGTAGGACATAAAAAGGTGACTAGCACTGGGAAAAAATCATTCTTGGCCAAGAGAAGTCTACTGGTATCATATGAGGAATAAATATCTGGGAGTGTACGTTTGAAGCACAACACTTCATGATAGTGAATCACGGGTTTTGGGAAAACCGGAAAAAAGTTGAGAAAACCGGAAAAAAGAGGCTCGAAGCATTTTGGATGTGGTGCTACAGAAGAATTTTGAAAACTAGGTGGACTGATAAGGTAAGTGATCAAGATATTCTCTGGAGAATCGGCGGGGAAAGGAATATATCGAAAATACTGAGAAGACAAAGGGACAGACTGGAAGGACATCGCTAAGATATCACGGAATAACTTCCATTGTACTAGAGGGAGCTGTGGAGAGTAAAAACTGTAGAGGAAGACAGAGACTAGAATACATCCAGCAAATAACTGAGGACATATATGTTGCAAGTAGTGCTTCACATGAACAGCTTGGCAGGTGCAAGAGAGGAATTGGTGGCGGGCCACATCAAACCAGTCAGGAGACTGATGACCCAAATAAACAAAAAAGACCTACTCTTTGCGTTAGCCGGACGCAGGCATTCTGAAGGATATCTGTCCATTGCTCTTTGCACACATATGGTATAAGTATACAGCTTTTCAAAAACTTAAATAAGTCTTGTTACCCCTTTAGTGCTGGAAGGGATAGGGATGCCAGCTAGTGCATATCCTTTTGCGGAAAAACTCCATTTTTTTCTTTTATTACAAATTTTATCACACACCAGTTTTATATTTTAGTTACGACTGTCTGCATACGAATTAAAAACTCGAAAGGCTTCATCTTAGCCTGGTAATCATATATGATACACACGCAAATGTAACAGATCGGGTCATCGTATAAAGACCCGAAAAACTTGCAGATGTATAATTTCCTATTTTATGCTGGTCACGTGGTTCTGAGGTGTCCCCATTTCTAGGAAGAGAGGGAACACAGTTTGATTGAATCTGCAAGCATCCGTACGAGGTCCAGAACTCCCGATAAAGATAACAGTACTGGCTATAGCTCTTCAACGAAGTAGTTGCTCCATTTTTCCTCCTTAAAAACAAGAGATATTTCTAATATTCACCATAAAATTTATGAGTCCTATAACTGAATTCAGAAAATATTGAAAACGAAGTTACTTTCAGACTACATTCAGAAAATATTGAAAACGAAGTTACTTTCAGACTACTACTACTACTACTACTACTACTACGTGATCAGGCCCAGTGGACCGCACGCTGCTACAAGTTACCTCCTCCATTGTATTCTGTCCATTGCTGCAATCCGCCATCTGTCCACATCTACTGATGCTTGGTTTAATCTTCATGGAGGCCATCCCTCCAACGCTTGTTGTGTTTCCCTGGGGGTCTCTTTCCTATTGGTGTGAAATCCAGGAGCTTCTGAGGCCATCGGTGATCTCCCATCCGGCCTCATGGCCGGCCCACTGCATTCGTTTGGTTTTGACAGTTCCTGCTATGTTAGATTGCTGGTATAGTTCCTCAAGCTCTTGGTTCTGTCTGATCCTCCATTTCCCAGTGTCTGGATCCAGAACCGGACCGAAGATACTCCGAAGCACATTTCCCTCAAAAACGAGGAGCTTATAGAAGTCCTGTTTCCTGTTTCCAAAGCATTAATATAATCAGAACGTTGATTAAAATCGTAAGATTATTAGTATATCAGAGGAATTCGTAGACTCGAGGATTGCAGAAGTATGTATAAATCGGCGAAGACCACATAGAATAGTAAAATAGTTATAGATTTAGATATATGATAGAGTTCGCTACATTTAGTGTGCGTTTAGCAACCTCAGAATGAACGGGCTAAACCTCTGTGTCAGGAGATTACGTTTATGACACTGCTATGCTGTGGGTCCCTAGCGGGAAACCTGGAACTGACTCTTCCGAAGAGGTTTCAGATAACGATGGAAACGAGTGGTCTTTTGAAGCACATGTTGGAACACAGACTGGTAAAAGAAGGTATGGAATGACAATATGAAGAAATATGACGCATCTGGTGTCTGTAGATCGGAATGTGGAACTTGTGATAGGTTTTACGTCGGTCAGACGAATTGATATTTGATAACCAGGTTCAAGGAACATTTCGGTTCCGCTAATAGAACGGCTTTTGGTGTTAGCATAATGAGTAGCAGTCAGCATAGAGAAGACGATGAAGATGCTGCATGTTGACTCCAAATGCTAAAGCTACGCCTTTTACAGCAGCTTGATATTTATAAGAGTAAGCTGAAGAACCGGATAAGATCCTTGATGAACAGTAAGACTTTAACTACAACGGATATTTTGCATTTTTCGAAGACATGGTTCCGGAGACATGTAGGACCAATTGAGGCAGTACTGGTCCTGCGACTAGTCTTTGAAGACAGGTGACGTCCGAACAAGACACAGCCAGGGCAAAAGAACCGCAAGCGCAAAGATGTGAGCTGGTGACACTGCCGTATAGAGTCGCCACTTGTGTGAGTTCCACCAACGCCACGGGCGGCGCTGAAGATGAAGATATCGACTTCGCCTCGGTCCGTTGCCAGCCGACTACAATCCGCCAATGACCGGACGACAACGAACAGAAGCCTTGTTAAATAGAAGGGCAGTTCTCGCCCACCTGGTTCTAGACCACTGCCCAGGGAATGTCGTTTAGTGAACTCTTGGAAGTGAATAGATAATTGTGGTGAATTGCATTTGCTATGTACTGTGAAGTTTACCTACGATTATTTGCACTTAGCCATTGATGGTCTTTTTTGTGTTATATTACATGCAGTGTCGCAGATTTCGTTACTCGACAAGTCACAAGGAAAAGTTAACCTTTATAACTCATTGGTGGGACTTTGTTACTAATTTGTTGTGGTTTTCTATAACCTTCGTTCTCTTATCCTGTTACATGACCCTGGGGCACACCTGTGTAAAAAAGACAGGGAGAAACTATCTATGCGGTGTAATGCACCAGAAGCCGTTTCACGAACTCACGAACTCGTCTTACCATAACAAAAGTGGCAACTGGGACTTCCACAGTAGTAGCGACGAGGTTTCACAAACCTGTCACGAGGGCTTACTAAACTGGCGACGAGGCTTTGTAAAACTACGTTTGTAGCGTTTGTAGACATAGAGGAAGCTTTTGACTAATTTGTCTGGAATACTGTCTTTGAAATTCTGAAGGTAGCAGGCATAAAACATAGGGACTGAAAGGCTATTTACAACTTTTACAGAAATCAGAAGGCAGATACAAGAGTCGAGTGGCATGAAAAAGAAGCAGTGGTTGAGAGGGATGTGAGGCAGGGTTTCAACCTCTCCCCAATCCATTTCCGGCTCTACGTAGAGTGAGCAACAAAGGAAACCAAAGAAAAATTTGAAGTAGGAATTAAAGTTCAGGGAGAAGAAATAAGAATTTGAGATTTGCCGATGTAATTCCGCCAGAGACAGCAAGGGACTTTGAAGATCAGTTGAACGCTTCAAAAATGGCTCTGAGCACTATAGGACTTAACATCTGAGGTCATCAGTCCCCTAGAACTTAGAACTACTGTAACCTAACTAACCTAAGGACGTCACACACATCCATGCCCGAGGTAGGATTCGAACCTGCGACCGTAGCGGTCGCGCGGTTCCAAACTGAAGCGCCTAGAACCGATCGGCCACTTCGGACGGCCTCAGTTGAACGAAATTGACAGTGTCCTCAGAGGAGGATATAAGATGAACATCAACAAGAACCAAAGTAAGAATAGTGGAATATAGTCGAATTAAATCGGGTGATGCGAGTAGATTAGGAACGATAAATAGGAGCCGGCTGAGGTGGCCGAGCGGTTCTAGGCGCTTCAGTCTCGAATCGCGCGACGGCTACGGTCGCAGGGTCGAATCCTGCCTCGGGCATGGATGTGTGTGATGTCCTTAGGTTAGTTAGGTTTAAGTAGTTCTAAGTTCTAGGGGACTGATGACCTCCGATGTTAAGTCCCATAGTGCTTAGACCCATTTGAACCATTTGATAGATACGAAACAAAGACAGAAGATAAGTTTGACTATTTGGGCAGCAAAGTGATGACCGAAGTAGAGAGGATGTAAAATGTAGACTGGCAGAGTCAAGAAAAGCGTTTCTGAAGAAGAGAAATTTATTAACATCGATAATTGATTTAAGCGTTAGGAAGTCATTTATGAAAGAATTCGTAAGGACTGTAGCCACTACGGTTGTGAAACGTGGACGATAAACAATTTATACAAGAGGATCATAGAAGCTCTTGACATGTGGCGCTACGCTACAAAAGAATGCTAAGGGATCACCAACTTAGTATTGAAGAGATGTATGGGAGGTTGCGGGGCCGGGGGGGGGGGGGGAGGGGGGGGGGAAGGGAGAGAGGAAGGGGGAGGTAAAAATTGTAAAGCAAGACCAAGATATGAATACAGTAAGCAGATTCAGAAGGATGTAAGTTGCAGTAGATATTCGGAGATAAAGAGGCTTTCACAAAACGGCTCTGAGCACTATGCGACTTAGCTTCTGAGGTCATCAGTCCCCTAGAACTTAGAACTACTTAAACCTAACGAACCTAAGGACATCACACACATCCTCGCCCGAGGCAGGATTTGAACCTGGGACCGTAGCAGTGTCGCGGTTCCGGACTGAAGCGCCTAGAACCGCACGGTCACCGCGGCCGGCAGTTTAGACAAGAGGATAGTAGAAGTTATTGATCTGTGGTGCTGTGCTACAAAAGAACGCTAAGGGATCTCTGACTTAGTATTGAAGAGGTGTAGGGGGAGGGGGAGGGCGGAGGTAAAAATTGTAAAGGGAGACCAAGAGATGAATACAATAAGCAGATTCAGAAGAATGTAAGTTGCAATAGATATTCGGAGATGAAGAGGATTCCGCGGGACACAGTACTATGAAGAGCCGCGGCAAACCAGCCTGTGGACTGTCGACAACAACAACAAAAACAACAACAAGTGGTGTGACTATAGAGAGAGTGCATTTACCCATTTCTACTCGAATCTGACGCTTTTCTTTTGCCTTTCGTCAATAAGATATACAAAACACTTTACTACCGAAATCTAGGTGATATGTCTGAACACTGGACACGTTGTAGAGGTTTCGTTGGAAAGACATTTCCTTTAATGTAACGTGAGACTGCCGTTTCGCGCAAGAAACCATAAATCGCTGCCCCTGATGAAATGCAGTGTAGGAGGTGAGAAGCGCTGATCGCTGAAGGGGTGATTTGCGGAGCCGGTGGGGAGTTCGCAGGGTCAGGCGCCGAGACGCCGGCGAGCCGCCGCCGGAAGCTGGGGCGGGGGCGATGGCGGTTGCGGGTGCGGGGGCGGTGACGGTGGCGGCGGCGGCGGCGGCCAGTCCCAGCGCCAACTCCAGTTGCGGAGTTATTGGCCTCCCGCTGGCCACTCTGACGTCACGCCGAGTTCTCCAGCGGCGCAGTTCCCTCGGCGAGGCCGACTCAACTTTTATGCAGCCTTATATTTCATCCTGACAAGTATTGTCTTTTTGTCGGCAGGGAACTTTTTGCTCCCTTCGGCCGTTTCCTCTAGAACAGGCGCCGGCGCTGCCCCCGTTACGAAACATTGACTTAGAACGCGCGCGCCAGGGGGTAGGACCCGTGGAAGTTTCGTTATGTGCTGGCCAGGGAAGCCGAAGAAGCGATAGCGCCCTTGTGCAGCTTCTGAAACTTCCCTTAAATAAACCCGTTAACGAGCCTTCTCTTATTTATTCCGACGTCAAAACTTTTACTGGCAGAAGTAAACATTTCACGCGGAAGCGCGAGCGAGAAGGGAGGCTCCGTTTCCGCCTTCATTCGTATTCATTGGCTCTGGTTGTTGCGCCTGCTGTTGGCAGTCGTTATAAACACCATATGAAAATGCGCAGACAATCTCCAAAATGATGCACTGCAACAGCAAGCAGAAACAGAGGGTGTATTATACAGGTTGGTCCATTGACAGTGACCGCGCCAAATATCTCACGAAATAAGCATCAGACGAAAAAACTACAAACAACGAAACTTGCTTAGCTTGAAGGGGGAAACCAGATGGCGCTATGGTTGGCCCGCTAGATGGCACTGCCATAGGTCAAACGGATATCAACTGCGTTTTTTTAAATAGAAACCCCCATTTTTTAATTACATATTCGTGTTGTACGTAAAGAAATTTGAATGTTTTAGTTGGACCACTTTTTTCGTTTTGTGATAGATGGCGCTGTAATAGTCAAAAACGGTTAAGTACGTGGTATCACGTAACATTCCGCCAGTGCGGACAGTATTTGCTTCGTGATATATTACCCATGTTAAAATGGACCGTTTACCAATTGCGGAAAAGGTCTATATCGTGTTGATGTATGGTTATTGTGATCAAAATGCCCAACGGGCGTGTGTTGTGTATGCTGCTCGGTATCCTGAACGACATCATCCAAGTGTCCGGACCGTTCGCCGGATAGTTACTTTATTTAAGGAAACAGGAAGTGTTCAGCCACATGTGAAACATCAACCACGACCTGCAACAAATGATGATGCCCAAGTAGGTGTTTTAGCTGCTGTCGCGGCTAATTCGCACATCAGTAGCAGACAAATTGCGTGAGAATCGGGAATCTCAAAAACGTCGGTGTTGAGAATGCTACATCAACATCGTTTGCACCCGTACCATATTTCTATGCACAGGAATTGCATGGCGACGACTTTGAACCGTCGAGTACAGTTCTGCCACTGGGCACAAGAGAAATTACGGGGCGATGACAGAGTTTTTGCACGCGTTCTATTTAGCGACGAAGCGTCATTCACCAACAGCGGTAACGTAAACCGGCATAATATACACTATTGGGCAACAGAAAATCCACGATGGCTGCGACAAGTGGAACATCAGTAACGTTGGCGGGTTAGTGTACGGTGCGGCATTATGGGAGGAAGGATAATTGGCCCCCATTTTATCGGTGGCAATCTAAATGGTGCAATGTATGCTGATTTCCTACGTAATATTCTACCGATGTTACTACAAGATGTTTCCCTGCATAACACAATGGCGATGTATTTCCAACATGATGGATGACCGGCACATAGCTCGCGTGCGGTTGAAGCGGTATTGAATAGCATATTTCATGACAGGTGGATTGGTCTTCGAAGTACCATACCATGGCCTGCACGTTCACCGGATCTGACGTCCCCGGATTTCTTTCTGTTGGGAAAGTTGAAGGATATTTGCTATAGTGATTCACCGACAACGCCTGAGAACATGCGTCAGCGCATTGTCAATGCATGTGTGAACATTATGGAAGGCGAAATACTCGCTGTTGAGAGTAATGTCGTTACACGTATTGCCAAATGCATTGAGGCTGACGGACATCATTTTGAGCATTTATTGCATTAATGTGATATTTACAGTTAATCACGCTGTAACAGCATGCGTTCTCAGGAATGATAAGTTGACAAAGGTACATGTATCACATTGGAACAACCGAAATAAAATGTTCAAACGTACCTACGTTCTGTATTTTAATTTAAAAAACGTACCTGTTACCATCTGTTCATCTAAAACTGTGAGCCATATGTTTATGACTATTACAGCGCCATCTATCACAAAGGGAAAAAAGTGGTCCAACTAAAACATTCTAATTTCTTTACGTACTACACGAATGTGTAATAAAAAATGGGGGTTCCTATTTGAAAAAAAAAAAAACGCAGTTGATATCCGTTTGACCTATGGCAGCGCCATCTAGCGGGCCAACCATAGCGCCTTCTGGTTTCCCCCTTCAAGCTAGACAAGTTTCGTTCTTTGAAGGTTTTTCGTTTGATGCTTATTTCGTGAGATATTTGGCCGGGTCACGAACAATGGACCTCCCTGTATATAGTTGCTCTTATCATTAAGTAAACTGGCTGTAGGCGTTTACATAGACATTTTAACAGTACATAATGAAATCAAGAAGACGACCACTTTCCACGACGTATGTGATAAAAAAAATTCAGTGACGGGAGCAAAGCTGCAGAATGGGTAGACATAGCATTTTCCTTTATGAGTGTTAACTGGGAAATCAATATTCAAATTATCTTCTAGAGTCGGAAATGCGTAACACAGCACATGTCTCAGAAGGAAGAACAGGAATACAGACTGATAGTGAAACAATATTACATATTTTGAGGGATCATGACGTAATTGTAAAGAAAAACGAAGTTAAACACTGAGATGGGGATAGCGGCGAAATCTGCTTTAATGGGCAACGGCAGCCGACGACCGACGTGAGTGCCTTTGCAAACAACACGCCTGTAACGCCTCTCCCGTGCTCGTGGCGATGTATGTTGGACACTAGACAACTGCAAAACCGTCGGCCCCCTTCAGCTGACAACATCTGATGGTAGGGTTCGAGTGTGGCGTGGACCCCCGAAAGCCATGGCCCCAGGTTGTCAACAAAGCACTTTGCAAGTTGGGGGTGGGCTGTATACATGGAATGGATTGGGTCCGCTGGTTCAAATGAACTGATCGTTGACTGGAAATGGTTAAAATAGGCTAACTGGAGACCATCATGGACTTCATGTTCCCAAACCACAATGTCATGTCACCAGGCCACGATTGTTCGCAATTCGTTTGAAGAATATTCTGGACATTTCGATTGAGTACTTTACCACCCAGATCCCCCGATATGAATCCCATCGAACATTTACGGAACAGATTTGAGGGGTGAGTTCGTGCACAAAATCCTGCATCGGTAACACTTTCGCCATTATGGACGACTATGGAGGCAGCGTGGCTCAGTAATCTGCAAGAACATCTATGCCACATCCAGTTGCTGCGCTAAGCCGGAAGAGAGAAGTTCCGACATGATATTGGGAGGTGTTCCATGACGTTTGTCCCTCAGTGGGTAAAATAATATTGGAATCGAGAACTAGATTACAAACTACCTGACAAAAAAGTGATTCACCCACAAGAAGAGAAGGAACAAAAATAAAACTGCAGAGGTCGAGATGGTATGTGTTCTTATATCAGAGATTACAACATTGATTCATCACAGTTATAAGAATGACGTTGCACCTTCTCTGACCTACATATCATCCAGTACACGCCCCTTATATACCCTACAAGTAGAGGGATAGAAAAACAATTAAATCACTCAAAAGAGAAAAGGCCTCTGGACTTGATGGGATACCAGTTCGATTTTACACAGAATACGCAATGGAACTTGCCCCCCCCCCCCCCCCCTTCTTGCGGCGGTGTACCGTAGGTCTCTAGAAGAGCGTAGCTTTCCAAAAGATTGGAAAAGGGCACAGGTCATCCCCGTTTTCAAGAAGGGACGTCCAACAGATGTGCACAACTATAGACCTATATATCTAACGTCGATCAGTTGTAGAATTTTGGAACACGTATTATAATCGAGTATAATGACTTTTCTGGAGACTACAAAACTACTCTGTAGGAATCAGCATGGGTTTCGAAAAAGACGATCGTGTGAAACCCAGTTCGCGCTATTCGTCCACAAGACTCAGAGAGCCTTAGACACGGGTTCACAGGTAGATGCCGTGTTTCTTGACTTCCGCAAGGCGTTCGATACAGTTCCCCACAGTCGTTTAATGTACAAAGTAAGAGCATATGGGCTATCAGACCAATTGTGTGATTGGATTGAAGAGTTCCTAGATAACAGAACGCAGCATGTCATTCTCAATGGAGTGAAGTCTTACGAAGTAAAAGTGATTTCAGGTGTGCCGCAGGGGAATGTCGTAGGACCCTTGCTATTCACAGTATATATAATTGACCTTGTTGATGACATCGGAAGTTCACTGAGGCTTTTTGCGGATGATGCTGTGGTATATCGAGAATTGTAACAATGGAAAATTGTACTGAAATGCAGGAGGATCTGTAACGAATTGACGCATGGAGCAGGGAATGACAGTTGAATATCTAGTGTAATGTGCTGCGAATACACAGAAAGATAGATCCTTCGTCATTTAGCTACAAAATAGCAGGTCAGCAACTGGAAGCAGTTAATACCACAAATTATCTGGGAGTACGCATTAGGAGTGATTTAAAATGGAATGATCATATAATGTTGATCGTCGGTAAAGCAGATGCCAAACTGAGATTCATTGGAAGAATCCTAAGGAAATGCAATCCAAAAACAAAGGAAGTAGGTTACAGTACGCTTGTTCGCCTACTGCTTGAATACTGCTCAGCAGTGTGGGATCCGTACCAGATAGGGTTGATAGAAGATATAGAGAAGATCCAACGGAGAGCAGCGCGCTTCGATACAGGATCATTTAGTAATCGCGAAAGCGTTACGGAGATGATTGATAAACTCCAGTGGAAGACTCTGCAGGAGAGACGCTCAGTAGCTCGGTACGGGCTTTTGTCAAAGTTTCGAGAACATACCTTCACCGAAGAGTCAAACAGTATATTGCTCCCTCCTACGTATATCTCGCGAAGAGACCATGAGGATAAAATCAGAGAGATTAGAGCCCACACAGAGGCATACCGACAATCCTTCTTTCCACGAACAATACGAGACTGGAATAGAAGGGAGAACCGATAGAGGTACTCAAGGTACCCTCCGCCACACACCGTCAGGTGGCTTGCGGAATATGGATGTAGATGTAGATGTAATGCCTACTCCCAGATACTTTATGGAATTAACTGCTTCCAGTTGCTGAACTACTATATTGTAACTAAATGATAAAACATCTTTCCTTTCATTAGGAGTGATTTAAAATGGAATGACCATATAAAATTAATCATCGGTAAAGCAGATGGCAGACTGAGATACATTGGAAAAATCCTAAGGAAATGCAGTCCGAAAACAAAGGAAGTAGGTTACAGTTCACTTGTTCGCCCACTGCTTGAATACTGCTCACCGGTGTGGGATCCGTACCAGATAGGGTTGATAGAAGAGATAGAGAAGCGCGCTTTGTTACAGGATCATTTAGTAATAGCGAAAGCGTTCGGAGATGATAGATAAACTCCTGTGGAAGACTCTGCAAGAGAGACGCTCAGTAGCTCGGTACGGGCTTTTGATGAAGTTTCGAGAACATACCTTCACCGAAGGATCAAGCAGTATATTGCTCCCTCCTACGTATATCTCGCGAAGAGACCATGAGGATAAGCTCAGAGAGATTAGAGCCCACACAGAGGCATACCGACAATATTTCTTTCCACGAACAATACGAGACTGGAATAGAAGGTAGAACCGATAGAGGTACTCAAGGTACCCTCCGCCACACACCGTCAGGTGGCTTGCGGAGTATGGATGCTTCATGCTTCATTTTTTGGTCAGATAGTACAAACACTACATATATTAAAAGTCATACAAGTATAATAGAAAATGAAGAGAAACGTTTCTGGTAAAGAAGCATCTAGAGAGAACTCAAAAGGAAGTTACTATATCAAACATTGCTCAACTTTCTTAGGAAAAAACACACAAAATGCAGCATTTCAAGAATGGAAGAAACAGTGGTAACAGGTTATTGAATGAATGATTACAATACAATACTTTGCAATGGACAACCTGTCCTAACTTAAAAGTTGTAAGGTGGCAGCTTGAATGAACGTTAATTTCGCACCTTACATATTTTATACAGTGTAACAAGTAGAAGAATATGTCACTTGACATACTTCGGCGATAGTTGGCAGATTTGCCTATCAAAATGCAAAGGAATGACACTCGATTCGACGGTATTAACACACCGAACCCAAATCCTGCATGTTAATGAGCAAAAGGTGTAAAAAGCTGCTCGAAGAAACGTTTTAGTTTGGGGGCAGATGCGAGTTGTGCCGTCATGGCCCACATGCAATGAAAGGATTCTAATAGGGATTTGTGGCCCACAGTAGAGAGACAATGAACGCGTTGGGCGATACAGCGAGGGGAGCAGGTAGCAGCCCTGCGCTGCTTGCAACGTAGAAATTCTTTAGAAAACTGTGTTGGGGAATTTCCAGATGGATACTGCAAACCAGCATCGCAGTTGATCACGTGAAAGGCCTGTGGTATTCTCGTGTTGTACACGTGTAACTTTTAGGCCTCAGGAGTGGGCACAAAATGTCCGATTGGCTGAAGTAAACTAGGAAGGAGAAGAAGGGGCGATGTTGATACACAGTTTAACAGTAAGCCCTTTGTGACTGGCGATAGGGGTGGTTTTCATAAGATGAAAGGAACGCTCCCAATGGTCTGATAAAGCCGTGGCGTGAAACACGAAAGGACACAGGTGGGGGACAGTTTGACACGAAAGGCACAGTAGTGAAAACTTCAGAGACTCTCCTCTGAACCAGCATAACAGGGAGCATCATGCTATGACACCAAGATATGAATTTTTATGTGAACACTGCCTTCACTTAGGCTGAAATTCAGCTAGAAATTAGCTGAAGAGTCGTTGAGCTCAGATAGTGGAGAAACGAAACAGCCACGTAGTTAATTGTTCTTGCAAGAACTGAGAGGGCATTGAAGCATACATGCTGCTCCATCTATGCACGTGTATATCGCCATATTTTCCAGACTAGGGATGAGTGCATATTTTCTCGCCTAACAAGAAACATAAGACAATTTCAGCTGATGAAATCAGTAAAGATTTAGATTAGAGTTTTATAGCATTTTTCAGAGGGCGAGAGCAGCCATGCAGTTGACAGAACGTCACAGCTAAAGGTAAATGCTGCTCACAGAGGCGTAACATTGTTGGCCCACCAGCTTGCGTCCACTGTGAACTAGAGCAACCATGATAAATCTTTTGCTCAGTTGTCACAAAAACTAACCATCCTCCATAGACTTGATTGTCATCCTAAACGGTACTGAACTTAGTACCGGAATCGGATGATTAGTAGTAATATCGGCCAACTTCACTGTCTAGAAGTAAGGAAAATCTTGTAGAGAATCTTCTATTTAAATTTGGTATTGTTGTGTTCAGTGTTATTTCTCGTACACAGGATGTAATGCGTTATATTGACAACTGTCCTGAAATTGTCATGTCACAATCTATGAAAACTCGTATGCTTCTTTGATAGGAATAGAGAAATTAAACCAATTTTACAGCTAAACACCGATGTGCTCTGCATAAAACAAGGGTTCACTCCTAATCTAAGTAATTTATTCTACAGACACTAACGCACTCACAGGGTGTTTTTGCTGGTGTCTGACAAACGTGAAAACGAGTGGAGTGTCAAAAAGTGAAGCTACTAGGAAATGGTATCCTGAACTTTCATGTGTGTGTGTGTGTGTGTGTGTGTGTGTGTGTGTGTGTGTGTATGTGTGTGTATTGAACCGTGAATCCAGAAACAAATAAGAGGCTTCGTCCCGCTGTAGCCCTCAGTGGTGCACAACCCCACAACAGACCACAGCAGTACACCCACGCCACCGCTGCCCCACACCAAACCCAGTGTGATTGTGCGGTTCGGCATTTAGGGACCGATGACCCCAGCAGTTTGGTCCAATAGGCTCTTACCACAAATTTCCAATTCTTTTTTGTTGTTTCTCGGACCTGGAGACAGTTTATAGAGACCCAACTTTATTTCGAATACTAGGACAGTCCGACCACGTGTTACATCAGAAAGAGAGGATCGTCATATGGCTGTAAGGGCACGACGATACTGCCTTAGTACAGCACGGCAACTGGCATCCGACCTCGGAGCATCCACTGGGTGTGCTGAATAGAGGCAAACAGTGTACAGAAGGCTTTAGCGGAGTGGCCGTGATTGTCGTAGACCTGTTGTGTGTGTGCCTCTGACGCTTCTTCACAGAAGAGAACATCTAAAGTGGAGTCACCGACATGCCATCTGGATGGTCGAGTACTGCAGCTATGTTCTTTTACCAGATGAGTCTCGATTTGGTGTGGAGAGTGACTCTCGACGGATTCGCATCTAGAGGGAGCACTGAACAAGATATCGAGAACCAAACATTGTGGAAAGAGACCAATATCGATGTGTGGGCAGGGATTCCTGATCACTAGAACAGCTCTTCATGAAACTGTATGGGTGAATTGCCAAGATTTTACTGCTGTCAGGTATCGTGCCGGGATCTTAGGACCTCATGTGCAATTATTGCGAGGTGCTGGGAGCCCAGACTTCGCAATGATGAACGATAAAGATAGACCTCATAGAGCAGGGGTTGTTGATGTTTTCTTGGAAACGGAAGATATTGCACGCGTGGCGTAACCTGCTCGCTTTTCCGATTTGAGTCTCATCGAGCACGTCTGGGATGTTCTAGAAATACGGGTTGCATCACGTCAGCATCCACCGACCCATCTCCAAGACTTGCGAGTGGCGCCGCAGGATGACCGGACGTTATTGCCTCAACATGAGACTGATGACATCATTCACAGAATGTCTCGTCATTTTTCAGGCCTGTATTGCTGCCAGAGGTTCTCACAGCCCATACTGAGTGCATAACCACTTGTCGCAATTTGTGTGTAAGTCAGTTCAGTTGGAAAAAAACTAAGAACTGCTGTCTACCGGTTTGCATGTTTCAGTTGTTTGCGTTCTGCATTCTTTATATTGTTCCTACTTTACTACCACCTGATTATACTGTTTAGTGGCAAAATAAACGCAACCTCGCAAAATTTCCGTTTATTTTTCAACGTTTCAGTGTTTTCGATGAATCAGTTTCATTTCTTCGTTGTTGTTTGCATTAATCCTAAAAAGAAACAATCTGACGCTAAGTGTGTAAGCCAAAATGTATCATTCGTTTCAGAGAAGAATTCGTCGAAGTGTAGTGGAGGCCGTAGACACATCCTAACTCTGTCACTCACTCTAGCATGCGAGAAACACAAAATATTTCTTGTACTGTGTCTTAAGTACATTCGCCAGACTTGATGTGTCCCATCGACACGGCAGCAGGAGAAGAAATGGTCCGAGTCAGTTTTAAAGCAATAACCGCAGCTTTCTGTGGAAGTTACATGTAAGTATATAAAAGCAATCGCAGTTGCGATTGCGAACAGCCGACAGATGTATAACAGAATGACAATGAAAATTTGTGGCAGACTCGAACCCGATATGCCGCTTTACGCCAGCAGTCGGCAACCTCACTGGCTATCTATTCACGATCCAAACACCCATATCTTCTCGCTCCTGCTACACAACATGTACTCATACGCACATAATATAATTCCCATGGACTGGCGGACAGTTTAATTGAAAGTTGCTCATAAATACGATATTGCAGATCCTGTATTGTTAAGAAGAACGATGTAATGTTGTTTTGGACATGCACGCATTGCATGCACAACACAGGCATTGCAGTATCGTTGTTGTATGCAAATACTGAAACAGCGCTTTTGTCAGGCTGAAACAAGCATTTGTTTTCATATCTTAATTGCATCGCAAATTCCTTTCGTAATACATAGTCACCACTTGGTTGGCTGCTTTAAATGTGATTATTCACAACTGGATTGTTTAGCAGACGCTCTATGACGAGAGTCTACAGAGTTTGTAACTGTAAAGATTCTGCTCTTTTCATTTTATTACTGCTATAGCGTTATTAAGTGTCCGTGCGGTTCTAGGCGCTACAGTCTGGAGCCGAGTGACCGCTACGGTCGCAGGTTCGAATCCTGCCTCGGGCATGGATGTGTGTGATGTCCTTAGGTTAGTTAGGTTTAATTAGTTCTAAGTTCTAGGTGACTGATGACCTCAGAAGTTAAGCTGCATAATGCTCAGAGCCATTTGAACCACTTTGAACTTCATTCGTCTGGTTACCTGGAGAAGATTACAGTTTAGCAGATGTAAGGATAGTGACCAACATCTTCCGTATGGGCAGTTATAGATAAAGGGTATAAACACATTATTAAAACATTGTTTATGCTAACTAATTTATATGCCATTTCACACTTAACATCACATGACAGAGACAAAATCAGCTCTCTGTACTACAGTATGCTTGACCAGAACGCGGCTCTGGATCCGTCTAGTGTAGCTCTTACCGCTAATACTGTACACGAACAATTTTCTTGTGACCCTTATAGACTGTTTATGGTAGGTAATTTCAACGTCCACATGTTATATAGGTAGTTAAAAATTGTTGACTACGTCCACTCAAATACCAGAACACACAGTTCGGCTGCACCCCTTAGCTGAGTTGTCAGCGCGACAGAAAGTCAAGGATTCCCGGCTGAGTCGGAGATTTTCTCCGCTCAGAGACTGGGTGTTGTGTTGTCGTGATCATCATCATTTCATCCCCGTCGACGAGCAAGTCTCCGAAATGGCGTCAAATCGAAAGACTTGCATCCGGCGAACGGTCTACCCTACGGGAGGCCTTTTTACACGACGTTTATATTTTACTTACAGTTCTAACACTTAATAGAAGAAATGCGCAACAACGAGCTTCCCGATGTATCTCGGTACTGCATATTGAGATGGCTATGAACAGGCAATGTTCTATGCACTCGGTGGTTATTAGAATTGCGTTTTATTACAAACTAGCTGATAACAGCCCCTTCGTTAGGCTTTTAATTTCCTCTCAGTAGTTTTACAAATGGAATAATAGACAAAAACTTGCAGCGAAAGACAGTTTAGTTTCGTCTTTTTATTTATTGGGTCAAATCCTTACATATAAAGTCCTTACAATAAATTACATTCTTATATTCTACGTCGTATGTTTGGTTGTGTGGTGCATACACACACACACACACACACACACACACACACACACACACACACACACACATATACAGGGTGAGTCACATCAAATACTGACGAACCGATTCCACAGACCGAACATTAGGAGAGGGGCTAGTGTAATTGTTTAATACAAACCATACAAAAATGTTTTTTAACACAAACCTACGTTTTTTAAATGGAACCACGCTAGTTTTGTTAGCACATCTGAACATATTAACAAATACGTAATCAGTGCCGTTTGTTGCATTGTAAAATGTTAATTACATCCGGAGATATTGTAACCTAAAGCTGACGCTTGAGTACCAACCCTCGTATATATATATATATATATATATATATATATATATATATATATATATATATATATATATATATATATATTGCTTGGCCGATACGTGAAAACGCCAACAAAGAGCTGAGTATGTGAGAAGAAATATGGTTCCCTCAAATGAACTCGACGCTAGAGAAATGTTTCCCCCTGAGCCACGTATTTCTCTTACTATAAGCTAATTTTTACAGGAAACTAATATTTTTTTCAAAAGAAATGGCATTCGAGTTGAGATCAATGAGATTCTTGGTATGAACACCGATTTTCCTTTTTGTTTGCCAGTGAAAATTATTGCATCAATAATATTATGAAGTACACGTTGTTGTTTGTCACACTATGTTATGCCGTTACTCATTTGGGTGAGCTAATATTTTGTAAAAGTATTATTGGCGATCCGGTTTTCAGTTTCAAGGCATACAGAGGCATACCTGATATATTTAATGAATTTAAAAATTCTGTTGGTAATTTGACACTTTCTTCTTGATCCGTTATCGGATTTATCGATTTATATATTGTTCCTACTCCTGGAATCATCTTATATATTCGCTGATTGATTTGGTGCACTATGTCATTCTTTGGTGTTGTTGTTGTGGTCATCAGTCCTGAGATTGGTTTGATGCAGCTCTCCATGCTACTCTATCCTGTGCAAGTTTCTTCATCTCCCAGTACCTACTGCAAGCTACATCCGTCTGAATCTGCTTAGTGGACTCATCTCTTGGTCTCCCTCTACGATTTTTACCCTCCACGTTCCCCTCCAATACTAAACTGGTGATCCCTTGATGCCTCAGAACATGTCCTACCAACCGATCCCTTCTTCTAGTCAAGTTGTGCCACAAACTTCTCTTCTCCCCAATCCTATTCAACACCTCCTCATTAGTTATGTGATCTACCCATCTAAACTTCAGCATTCATCTGTAGCACCACATTTCGAAAGCTTCTATTCTCTTCTTGTCTAAACTATTTATCGTCCACGTCTCACTTCCATACATGGCTACACTCCATACAAATACTTTCAGAAACGACTTCCTGACACTTAAATCTATACTCGATGTTAACAAATTTCTCTTCTACAGAAATGCTTTCCTTGCCCTTGCCAGTCAACATTTTATACCCTCTCTACTTAAACCATCATCAGTTGTTTTGCTCCACAAATAGCAAAACTCCTTTACTATTAAGTGTCTCATTTCCTAATCTAATACCCTCAGCATCACCCGACTTAATTCGACTACATTCCATTATCCTCGTTTTGCTTTTGTTGATGTTCATCTTATATACTCGTTTCAAGACACTATCCATTCCATTCAACTGTTCTTCCAAGTCCTTTGCTGTCTCTGTCAGAATTACAATGCCATCGGCGGACCTCAAAGTTTTTATTTCTTCTCCATGGATTTTAATACCTACTACGAATTTTTCTTTTGTTTCCTTCACTGCTTGCTCAATATACAGATTGAATAACAGCGGGGAGAGGCTAAAACCCTGACTCACTCCCTTCCCAACCACTGCTTCCCTTTCATGTCCCTCGACTCTTATAACTGCCATCTTGTTTTTGTACAAATTATAAATAGCTTTTCGCTCCCTGTATTTTACCCTTGCCACCAACAGAATTTGAAAGAGAGTATTCCAGTCAACATTGTCAAAAGCTTTCTCTAAGTCTACAAATGCTAGAAACATAGGTTTGCCTTTCCTAAATCTAGCTTCGAAGATAAGTCGTAGGGTCAATATTGCCTCACGTGTTCCCATATTTCTACGGAATCCGAACTGATCTTCCCCGAGGTCGGGTTCTACTAGTTTTTCCATTCGTCTGTAAAGAATTCGCGTTAGTATTTTGCAGCTGTGACTTATTAAACTGATAGTTCGGTTATCTTTACATCTGTCAACACCTGCTTTCTTTGGGATTGGAATTATTATATTCTTCTTGAAGTCTGAGGGTATTTCGCCTGCCTCATACATCTTGCTCACCAGATGGTAGAGTTTTGTCCCTACTGTCTCTCCCATGGCTGTCAGTAGTTCTAATGGAATGTTATCTACTCCCGGGGCTTTGTATTGACTTAGGTCTTTCAGTGCTCTGTCAAACTCTTCACGCAGTATCATATCTCCCATTTCATCTTCATCTACATCCTCTTCCATTTCCATAATATTGTCCTCAAGTACATTGTCCTTGTATAGACCCTCTGTATACTCCTTCCACCTTTCTGCTTTCTATTCTTTGCTTAGAACTGGGTTTCCATCTGAGCTCTTGATATTCGTACAAGTGGTTTCCTTTTCTCCAAAGGTCTCTTTAATTTTCCTTTAGGCTGTATCTATCATACCCCTCGTGAGATAAGCCTCTATATCCTAACATTTGTCCTCTAGCCGTCGCTGCTTAGCCATTTTGCACTTCCTGTCGATTTCATTTTTGAGGCGTTTGTATTCCTTTTTGCCTGCTTCATTTACTGCATTTTTATATTTTCTCCTTTCATTAATTAAATTCAAAACTCCAATGTTACCCAAGGATTTCTACCAGCCCTCGTCTTTTTACCTACATGATCCTCTGCTGTCTTCACTACTTCATCCCTCAAAGCTACCCCTCCTTCTTCTACTGTATTTCTTTCCCCCATTCTCGTCAATTCTTCCCTTATGCTCTCCCTGAATCTCTGTACAATCTCTGGTTTAGTCAGTTTATCCAGGTCCCATCTCCTTAAATTCCCACCTTTTTGCGGTTTCTTCAGTTTTAATCTACAGTTCATAACCGATTGATTGTAGTCAGAGTCCATATCTGCCCCTGGAAATGTCTTGCAATTTAAAACCTGGTTCCTAAATCTCTGTCTTACCATTATATAATCTGTCTGAAACCTGTCAGTATCTCCAGGCTTCCTCCATGTATGCAACCTTCTTTTATGATCCTAGAACCAAGTATTAGCTATGATTAAGTTGTGCTCTGCACAAAATTCTACCAGGGGGCTTCCTCTTTCATTTCTTACCCACAATCCATATTCACCTACTACGTTTCCTTCTCTCCCTTTTCCTACTGACGAATTCCAGTCACCCATGACTATTAAATTTTCGTCTCCCTTCACTATCTGAATAATTTCTTTTATTTCTTCATACATTTCTTCAATTTTTTCGCCATCTGCAGAGCTAGTTGGCATATAAACTTGTACTACTGTGGTAGGCATGGGCTTCGTATCTATCTTGGCCACAATAATGCCTTCACTATGCTGTTTGTAGTAGCATAACCGCATTCCTATTTTCCTATTCATTATTCAAATGGTTCAAATGGCTCTGAGCACTATGGGACTTAACTGCTACGGTCATCAGTCCCCTAGAACTTAGAACTACTTAAACCTAACTAACCTAAGGACAGCACACAACACCCAGCCATCACGAGGCAGAGAAAATCCCTGACCCCGCCGGGAATCGAACCCGGGAACCCGGGCGTGGGAAGCGAGAACGCTACCGCACGACCACGAGATGCGGGCTATTCATTATTAAACCTACACCTGCATTACCTCTATGTGATTTCGTATTTATAACCCTGTATTCATCTGACCAGAAGTCTTGTTCCTCCTGCCACCGAACTTCACTAATTCCCACTATATCTAACTTTAACCTATCCATTTCCCTTTTTGATTTTTTTAACCTACCTTCCCGATTAAGGGATCTGACATTCCACGCTCCGATCCGTAGAATACCAGTTTTCTTTCTCCTGATAACGACGTCCTCTTGAGCAGTTCCCGCCCGGAGATCCGAATGGGGGACTATTTTACCTCCGGAATATTTTACCCAAGAGGACCACATCATCATTTAACCATACAGTAAAGCTACATGCCCGCGGGAAAAATTACGGCTGTAGTTTCCCCTTGCTTTCAGCCGTTCGCAGTACCAGCACAGCAAGGCCGTTTTGGTTAGTGTTACAAGGCTAGATCAGTCAATCATCCAGACTGTTGCCCCTGCAACTACTGAAAAGGCTGGTGCCCCTCTTCAGGATCCACACGTTTGTCTGGCCTCTCAACAGATACCCCTCCGTTGTGGTTGCACCTACGGTACGGCTATCTGTATCGCTGAGGCACGCAAGTCTCCCCACCAACGGCAAGGTCCATGGTTCATGGGGGGACGCGCACACTGTCAGTCTTTATTTAGGTAGTTCCTTCCTGTCAGTGGATACAATTTATCATTAATTTGTTTTTCGGCTTCTACCACATTGCACAATTCTTGTGGTAAAATAAGCATACCAGAGCACGGATCAAGAGTGTAAGTCCCATTTCCTACTTTCAATAAATTTTCGGCAGATCTGTAAGCTTTTGGATCTATTGTCTTTATTTTGTTTCAAAAACAACTTTGAACACTATCCCAAACATCAATCTCTTTAAACTTTCGTTTATTTCGTCTGCCACTGTTGATTTTGGAATTATCGGTAATTTTTGCCGAAAGTCTTTTGCTAGTAGCAATAAAACTCCTTTTATTAATCTGTTGTTTTTCCGAAGCTCTTTTAATGTTGTATTGAGGACATCAAGATTATTTTAATGGGTCATTATACATTTGTCCCATATCGCGTTATATCACTGACTGAAAACTCTTGTTCAGCTACATTTAATGGCGATTTTAAACCAGTGTGTGCCGTTTTACCGCCTTACATTAATGCCAATGCTAATGCGATTTTCTTAGATCGAATTATAGATAGGACCGAGCCAAGAAGAGAAGTTTTACTGGCGTTACATGGTGCACAAAAAAAAAAAAAAAATCCGACCTACATTTCTTCCAACACAAGTCATAATCCTGTCGTAAGCAGTCCACTTTGACTGTGTCAGCTTTGGTTCATGTTCTTTAATGTAGTGATCCAAGTGTTATAAGTTATAGCTGAATTTATTCGTCAGTTCAGAACTAGCTTCGATTTGTGGTTTGTGAATCACCTCTCAGGTGAGGATGTACTTCAAATTGGATAAACTTGTGAGGTCTATAATGTCCTGAAAGAAATCATGCCTTAGCAATTATTGTTCTAAAATTAAATCTCTCTCAGTCTCCTTTTTTTCGAGAACTTAAATGCTGCTCGTTCACCACGCAATGGTGCAAGGCATGTCAGTACAGTTGTGTTTAAGATTGACGTTCAAACTGTGAGGGAAATCTGAGTGACATGTTGGCAAATGAATTATAAGTTTGTTTTAAACTGAAATTTTACTACAATTTTTAATAACGCAAAAATGGATCACACTAACTTTAAAACTATACTCTTCCTTTGGTATTGTCGTAAACAGTGAAAACTGTTTCAGAAAAACGGTACTTAATTTACGGCATTTGCTCTTTCCTTTTATTACGAAATACTTGTAACTGAAGGGGGAGGTCGAAGAATAATTGCCAAAGCTCTTAAAACATGACTGATAATTTTGCAGTAGCCACCAAAGTATGACTATTGTTGATTGAGATCACAGTTTTGCATTACTACACTACGCGGAAGTTAAATGTAAAATCTCTGTCCAAGTTACCCTGTTCCGAAAGTACAATCACTCCGTTAAAGCATCTCAAAAACCGTCCTCGGTCGTCCATTACATCTGGAGGCACCCAAAAAAAGAAAGAGTAACATATCACTCTTGTATTCAGGTATCGAAGGACGGTAATAATTATACGCCCACAAGACATACGCACGCCCATGCACACGTACACACACACACACACACACACACACACACACGAGCACGGTACATGTACCTGACAATTGATTGAAAAATTTTCGAAAATGTTACTCTCGTTCGGCAGATGACTGACAAGTCTCTAGTTATTCCTGAAGTGCCGGCTGCAGCTGACGCAGCACGCTGACGATACGGGCATCGCATCTGCTGGAACCGCTTCACCGCCGCTCCCAAATCAATTTCACGGCGGCATAATATTTCACAATTTTTTAACAAAACCGGCGTATTAATACCGGGCTATTGTCCATAAACTACAATTACAGTTAATTAAAACGGTATCGTGTATCTGGGGATAAATGCATCCCTCCCACAATGCGTCCGCTCCGCAACGCTAGGAGATCCGGCATTGTGTATATTTAATAGCGGATAATTCTGGCTGCCCAGCCGCACACGACTAGCAGAATGAAAGTGAAAAGCGGGGCTGATGCACCCGTTGTCGCCTGTGGCACGTGTTGTCCTCACCGCCCACGTCGTTTGGTGGCCTCGCGTGGCCCACGAACATACGTATGTAACGTGACACTGCAGGTCTTATGAATGCCAGCAGCTGCCTCCGCCGGGGAGCTGGTATTCGTTCAGACGAGTTTAACAATGCTTGATTATGTGTGCAAATGCGTGCAAGTTGTCAACAGGTCATAGCAAAATTAAGACCTTCAGTGGGTATCTATTCAGTTAGATATTGGTTTTACCCTGGGCCCGTTCACGAAGTATGGCGGACAAGCCGACTAGCATGACGTCACAAGTTCATTGCAGGGCCCCGTATATCTCGTTTGGCCTCGGTGGCATCATGTAGCTGTTGGCCAGCCACTACTTTGTCGGCATTTGCTTTGCTTCACAGGCTGGTCTGCAAAAGTTTTGTGCCCCTAATAAGGAAAGGTTTGAGCAGAGTAATTTGACGTGCTGAAATTATGATCACTCTTGTGCAGAAACTAGACTACTTCTGTTTACACTACTGATTAAAAGCTCTCTGGTTACACCAGCTGTGGACATGAATGTCATACTCATCGCTTATAAAAATCACTGTCGTATGGAAGCATTTCATAACGAATCTTAAATTTCAGATATTACCGGCAATTCCACGCAGGTAAAGAACACCCCTGTTCTATCAGTCAGCCTACTGAGTCCTTAGAAACGACAACCGAGTTGAGTGGCGAACAATGACACTGTTGCCTTACTCTGGGAGTTCGTTGACATGTCATCTCACTTGTCACACATCAGTACATTGTCTATGTCCTGATGTATACACGTCCGTCAAAAACTGTCCTTCGGGCACGTACCACAGTCGTACAAAATTTCTGAACGGTTTGGTGTAAAAATAGTTTAAAGTAGTGGCAAAAACAAGAATACTGCACAGTGCTACGAAAAAAAAAAAAAAGTCCCTCAAAATGTAATGCTCCAGCCTGTGCTGGACAACTGTAAAGGTAGCAGCGTTAGTTATACGTTGACCTTTGAAAATATGATTCAGGATACCATCTATATGATGCGTTATGTTACAGCTACCTTTGTTCTTCTGATTAGAATGCTTGTTCGTCAAATTCTCCATACCACTGAAATTGATACTGAAAGACAACTGTTATGCTGAATCGCTTTAGCCATGAACAAAGAAATTCTTCATAGCACTGGACTTTCAGTATATAGATACACACTTTGTTTCACCATCTATAGAATGTCTTCTTAATATTACTCCATATAACAGTCTTTTATCAAACTCTATGAGGTTGCTGTGGCTTTAGTTTGCTATACACTTCAGCCTACAATTGCCCATTGGTGTAGGAATCCGGAAAATGAAAGACAGTCGTATAGCATTGTTGTTTGGGTGATCTCTAAGGCTTAATTGTCCCACCTAATCGGAAAGCGAATTGTTTCTCCGTGTGTAATGATCCCCTTCTAGTGATTTTTAAGTCGTGTCGAAAGTGAATTTGTAGAATATAGGTGACTGGAATGGATGTTTGTAGAGTGTATCGTCATGCTTGTGCTGTCTGATGGTGATAGAAGCGAGAGGGTGAAATCTGGTACCGGCACGCAGCCATTCCTCTCGTCCACTCTCGAAAAAGTCTACGATTAACTCCTCAACGGTATTTCAAAGAGCGTTCTCATCTATTGTGTGATCCTGCACTTAACCACTTCCTTCGACGAAGATACTCTGAAATACTGCACTCCATGTACTGCCTTTATATCGTAAGACCTACTTGTTTCATTACACTAACTGCGTAAAGATCCAATGAAAGCATTACAGAAAATTGCTATTCTGCAAGTTTCATCACATATATTATTCTATACTTCCAGTCTTCTTTTTTCAGGAGTCTTGTATCCCAGTCGTTCATTGACATCAACTTATACGCTTTGGCCACATCTACGTGTTCTACGGTCTTATTACGATGACCCATCTCCGAACAATACGTGATTCATCCATCAGTATGTATGAAAATTATATGAAAACGAGTTGTTTGACCTACATCTTTAGTTATTAAATTGACCGTCAAAACTGTAATATTGTCGTTAGGGAAGTTATATTTGACCACATAACAGTAAGTATACATGTATGGATTACAAGTTTCGGCAGATTTAACTAGCATCTTCAGTTTTTTCGGGATATTATTCGAAATTCGTTATGAAGACTATTTTTCCAAAATATGTGCGTCACCTACCATCTACAAACACCAATTATTGTGCCACTCTATGTAGTGCACTGGCACCTACTCATGAACAGCTAAACTGTTAACTGTGATTCAAGCAGTTACGAAAAAATTCAGTGTCAGGGACATAACACAACCTGTCAGATATGCACAGACCTCGCTGGAACAGACGCACCAGTGTTGTATCACGCGTCCAGTAAAAAAACTCTCACAAAACGTGCTGATAAAATACATTTCGCATATAAGGCTTTCCACTCATTTCAAAGTTCGTTAAACTATCATAAAAAACATTTCTTAATTTTCCACGATTAAAAACCAAGAAATTAAATGGACTACGCGAGTGACAGCGAGGGGCTTTTAGGAAGATGGCAGGTCTCTGTTCTCGACAGAACGCTGTTTAACATTTAAAACAACATTCTGAACAATTTTCGTCAAAATTTTCACCTGTCACTGAAAATAAACATCGCACTACTGCCAATAAGGAGTACACTTTGGTGGGACCACTTTTATGGTGCAGGTGCTCGCCTTCCTTTCATCGGTGAATATCGTATAAAGGTGAATCGGTTTGTCCTCCCCACGAATCGCAAATTTTTTTCTGTCCCACGTACGGGAGAATTACAGAACACAAAAAATCTTCGTACAGCACTTTCGTGAACTTCCTGGATTTCGTGCAGGACACGACTACATTTCCACATTTCCCAGTTAATTCGTCTACTCGTTTTTGAACATTAGGATCAAATATTCCGGACGGTCTTTCATACATAAAAAAACACATGAGAGCAGGATTCGAAGACGGCACCGCCGGCCGGGATGGCCAAGCGGTTAAAGGCGCTACAGTCTGGAACCGCG